>NW_008692940.1:0-19553 GCF_000695815.1 Acanthisitta chloris | reverse complement strand
CCTGGCAGTGTTCACAGCCAGGTTGGATGAGCCTTGAGCAATCTGCTCTGCTGGGAGGTGTCCCTGCCCAGGGCAGGGGTTGGGACTAGATGATCTGTACTGTCCATTCCAACCCCTAAAATTCTATGATTCTTAATTGTCTTCTTCTGACGATGATTCAGAATGCAAAAATATTTGAATAATTAAAAGCTACCAGTCTTAAAACAGTACAGCTTTTGGAAGAAAAGCCATGGTACTTCAGCACAGTAACCTCTGTGGGGAAATAGTAAAGCATTGAAGGGGAAGAAGAGGCATTTAGAGCTAAGTGGGAAGGAAAAGGAGCAGGTCTGCTCTTGAATAGTGGGGCAGCCCTCTGATGAAGGGTGTGGAAAATACTGAGGTACTCAATGCTACTTTTCTTCAGTGTTTAGTGACAAGGTCTGCTTTCACACCTTGGAGTCCTTATGTGCCTAGTGGCAGAGATTGGAAAAGATAAATGCTACCAGTGGTATACGAAGTGTAAATGATGGTTCACTTAAAGTGACATGATGTATACAGCTCTACAGTACCAGACAGAGTGCATCCAAGGGAGCTGTAGAAGCTGGCTGATAGCAGTGCTACACCACTCTGTAATTTCTGAAAATTCACAGCAATCAGATGAGATTTTCCAGAAGACTGAATAAAAGGAAAATGCCTATCTTCAGAAAGCAGGAGAAGGATACAGAGAATCTGTGAACTTTACCATGATCAACTTCATCACAATGACAGAAGACTGGAAGATACCTTCCTGTGAAAGCTTGTGTCTAGGGTCGCAAATCATGCCTGACCAGCCAGGTTGTCCCTGTGGTGAGGTGACTGGACAATGGGAGAGCAGTAGATACCATTTGCTTTCACTTCAGTAGAGCTTGTTTGCCCCATTGCTTCAAGACAAGCTGGGGAGATGTGTGTTGGGTAATGGACTGCTAGCTGAGTGAAGAACTGGCTCACCTGCCTGACTTAGACAGTAGTGATCAGCACTTCAGAGTCAAACTAGCACATGGTTGCAAGGGGTTTTTTCTGAAGGGTTGAGACTGGGGCAGATGCAGTTTAACGACTTCATTAACAACGTGGACATTGGTGATGCAGTGGAAAGCACCTTCTGCAAGTTTGTGGCTTACTTAGAAGGGAACAGTTGATATAGCAAGGAGCAGGGCTGCCTTTTGGAGAACATCAGCAGGCTGGAGGAATGGAACAGCCAACTTGATGAAGTTAAATAAAGTGATACACAGAGTCCTGAACATGAGACAGCATTAGTTCCATGCAACCAGGCAGGCTCGGGGCTCACTGCCTAGGACTTCCCTTGTAGGGAAGGACTTGAGGCTCCTGGTGGACTACAAGGTGACCAATGAAGCAGCAGCTGTGCCCTTGTGGAGATAAAGGCTAACAGCATACTGGATTGCACCAGCAAGACCATAGCAGCAGATCAAGGGAAGTGATTTTTCCAGGCTGTTCAACACTTCTGAGGCTACATCTAATTTTGAGCTGCTAAGTACGAGAAAGATACTGACAAACTGCAGAGAGTTCAGGCAGTACCACCAACATGAGTAGGGCCCTGGAACATGTGATACACAACAAGAGGCTGAGGAAGCTGGTTCTGTTCTGCTTGGAGAGAAGACTAGGAGGGGATCTAACTGTTGCCTTTCATTACCTATGGAGGGTATGGAGAGTGTGGTGCATGTTTTTCTTCAAGATGCACAGCAGGGGGATAGGAGGCAATGCATGTTTTTCTTCAAGATGCACAGCAGGAGGATAAGAGGCAATAGTTTCAAGTTGCAGGGAAGAAAATTTTGACTGAGTGTAAGGAAAAGATTTTTCACAGCAAAAGAGAGTAAGCAGTGGAACAGGTGCCTAGAGAGGTTGTAGGATTTCTGCCCTTGCAGAGACACTCCAAATTTCGGTGGATTCAGTCCTGGGCAACCTGATCTGACTTTAAAGATAACTCTGCTTTGATCAGGGTTTGGATTAGAGACCTCCAGAGGTCCTTTTCAACTTAATTTTTTCAGTGGTTATGAATTCTGTGATCCAGGGAATGTGGAATGGGGAGAAAGATGTTGAACGATGCATCTAAAATAGGATTGCTTTGCTGAATCCTAATACAATTTGGAAAAAATCAACTATGGATTGATCCAGTAGTGCAGCTACCCCAGTAGCTAGAATCTTGAAGTCATGAACAAGTTCTTAAATAAATCTGGGGGTTTTAATCATCTTGAAATTGCAGCAGTTATTTTGAAATATTGCCTGGGTGGTTCTGCACTCAGGTTCATGCAGTGGATTTTGAAATATTGCCTGGGTGGTTCTGAACTCAGGTTCACGCAGTGATACGAGAAAGAGACTAATCAGGCACTGTAAAATCTTAGTTGCTGCATCACCACTTTCTGTACAAGAAGGCTTTGGGACTTTACCACATGATATGTTGCTGCATCACCACTTTCTGTACAAGAAAGCTTTGGGACTTTACCACGTGATACCTTGACTCTGTTTGGCAGTGTTTAATGTGAAGTATGTTCCTTTATGAATGTTGTATATTCATGTACCTAACAATATTTAACTGATAGATTTTTGGAGCAATTTCCTATCCATTTCCATAGAAACCTTACCAGGTCTCTCTTATATGCCTAACTAGTTCTAATTTGTCTGATTGGGAAATGTGATCTCCCACTATATTCTTCTCTAATTATAGCAGGGAAGCTCCTAAGGGCTTTTGTTCCACTGTCCAACTCCCTTGACAGTAGTACAGATTTGGGCTACTTAAAAGCACAACCCCAAGAGAAAGTATTCAGGTGCTGAAGAACAGAAAAACAGGATCTGTCACTGAGCTAAATTCTCTTAAGAATTTGAATCCAATTGTATCATCAAAACCAAATACTGATATTAATCTGCTTTGATATGAGAGATGTTCCTCTGCAGTAGGAAGTTTCAGCATCTCTCACCTAGTGTTCAATATGAAGAGTTGCATGGAAAGAAGAGGTGAAGTGTAGGCTGGGAAGGCTGTTAACTCTGCTGCCAGCAACAGGTGTTGGGGGGAGAGAGATGAAGTCATGCTGTGATGTATTTTTGGGATGATTTCACTTCCAACTATGTGACTTCCCTAAGGAATTTAGCAGTTACTTGAGTAGAATTGCAGTTTGAGTGGAAGAAGAAAAAGAAGAGGGAGATATGGTGGAACACATAGGACATAACCAGAGTGACTGCAGCAAATATTTATGGAAGGTCTGTTTGGAGATTGTTTTTGTGTCTAGCTTCCTTCAGTGAATTCTCTCACAAGAAGGAGTAATTATTCTTGTGGAATGGAAAAAATAGTTCCCTTTTACTCCTGGCGTCCTAGCTGACCTCCTTCAATTCTACCCAAATTTGGTTAGAATGCATGTATTTACATTGGTCCTAGTTAAAGGTGCCAGTCAGCATTGTTCTCTTAAAATAACCTGGACCATTCACTGGTTTTTCTTTGTGATTGAGTGTTATTTTGGTTTTTAAATTAAATATCTGTGCTTTGTGTATGTGTCAGTTGGAAAGATAAATCAATGTAGTTACAATCATGTAACTGTGCAAATACCATCTGTAGTACCAATCACCACATCACAAATTGCTTTTCAGTTCAGTCCAGTTAGAGGTGGGAAAGGGGTTGTGGAAGTGCATAATAGCAGAACAGCAAAAGGTAATGACCAAAGTAATAGCTTATTGTACATGAGGGTGTTATTTTAGCGTTGAAGGTTGGTGGTGTTAGAATTTCTGAAGCAGTAACCTGTTCCTTTCTCTTCTTTCAGCATTAAAGCTGGGCGTCTCCTCTCACACATTCCCTATCAGCTTTACACCAAGCAGTCAAGTGTTCAAAAAGGTCTCAACTTCAACAGCATATGCAAACCTGAAGATGCCATGCCAGGTCCAAGCAATATAGCTAAAGATCTCCACAGGGTGTAAGTTTCTGGTCTTGTAATGCAGATGCTCATCTTTCACTCATAATGGGTTTGCATTTATAAATATGTAGCGTTTGTAAAGCTCATTTCAGCTTTGTAAGAGGGAAGCTCCGAGGCACTGAAATTTAAAAGTAAGGTACAGCTATATAAATAGCTGAGGACAGAACTACAGTTAACTTGACCCCGAGCATAGTCTCTGTCCCTTGGACCACAGTTTGCTTGGTAATGTGCCCTAGGAGTCCTAGGATGTGGTGTATCTGTGTGGAAACAACAGGCATGCACTAAAGGATTCTCACTAGTGACACTGAAAAGTAGATCTTCACTTCAAAAATAAAAAGCTGGTATAATTTGACTACTTTTGCTAAAGGTGCCTAGGTGTGAATATAAATGCACATTAGTTGTTAAGCTCTTTCTTTAGCCTCTTAAAAAAACCCAACTGTCACAGCATACCTTATGTATGCTAACACCAAGGTTTAAGTCACACTTGAGAGAGAAGATGGATTAAAAAATGGAATTATAGTAGAAAAATCTCTCCTAAAGGACCTAAGACCTTGAGAACAGAACAGAAAGCACTCACTAGTAAAACTTTAACTGGCAGAGCAATTAGAATTTGCAAAGAAACATTCCACTTGAACTGGTTTATAGATTGTTTTTTAAAGAAGGCACCTGCATCTTTTTCAGAAGTGCCTGTTTGTTCTTTAGAGGCAAGAATTGTAACCTGATAGAATGTTTTAGGTTGGAAAAGACCTCTGGAGGTCATTTGGTTCAATGCTGCTGCTCAACCAGGGCCAAGGATACTACTCTTTCTGATTTAATTCCCTTTAGGGTTTGTTACAGAGTCCATTTTTTGTATGGGAACTTCATCTCCACGCTGTCAAAGCAAGTGTAAATTACTAGTGCACTCATGGCAGAATACTTTGGTTTATATGCATAATTGTTGAAAAGTCGTTTGTGTTTTTCCCAAAAGCCAAGGATGTTTTATTTTTAGACCCTGAATGTATTTTTTTCATTGAGGAAAAAAATAAATCTAACACATACATCTAAAATAATTTTATAAAAATTAATTTTCTGTGTATACTTCGTTTGTTTGTAACTAGATAAGGAAAATCACATCTCTTGATAAAAGGATAAGCCCTTGTGGTTTGCATATTCCTGCTACATTGATGCTGTCCATGGCAATACAGTTCTGTTACTCAATAAAAAAATTACTAATTCAGTTGGAGGCTGATGCTGAACTAAAGGCCTTGGAAATGACTTTTCTACCATGAGCCTGATTTTGGTCACTCATGGAAACTCCTGACAGTGCTGTGTTAGTAATACACCAAATGTGGGATGGCTCTTCCACAGCAATACAGTATTTTGTGCCATTGTGGCTCATAGTTTGAGATCATTGTCTTGGGAATGTGAAAACTGCTTAAGTATCTACTGATAACAATCAGGAAGAGAAATACTTGACGCTTGAAATGACCTCTAAACGTGCCTTCATTTATAAAAGATGTGGTATTTAATGATTGTATCTGTTTCAGAAATCATATTAAAAAGTGTGAAATGGAAAATGAGATCACACCCAATGGAATAAGTAGCTGGAATGAAGACGAGGAAGAAGAAAGTGAGGATTTTGGATTTACAGAGCTGGAGGAGATTCTTCCCATACGGAAACAGAATGGGATTCAGTCTCACAAAGACAGCACTGCCATTTTTAATGGACATACACACACTTCTACCAGTGCCTTAAAGACACAGGATTGCTCGGTGCCCTCCGGCAATGGTGTTGCAAGCAGGTTCTCCCCAGGCCCTGTGCAGGAGGAGGGGAAGACTGAAAAAGGCATGGTTGACTTTAGAGACTGCACAATGCAGCAGTTGCAGCAAAGCAACAAAAGTACAGACTTTCCGTGGAGTCCACATAGGACTATGAGTAACTCATCCTCATCTTCATCTTTGCACAGTAATGCTAAAATAAATGGTGCTCACCACTCCACTCTTCAGGGGCCTTCAAGCACAAAAAGCACTTCTGTACCTACTCCTGGCCAGGCAGCTTCCTTACCTGTGTCCAAACCTTCAGATTGTAGTTTTATTTCTGACTTTTATTCACGTTCAAGACTGCATCATATATCAACGTGGAAGTGTGAATTGACAGAGTTTGTCAACAGCCTGCAGAGAAAAAACAGCGGTGTCTTTCCAGGAAGGGAAAAGTTAAAAAAACGGAAAGCAGGCAGGTCTGCTCTTAAAACTGACCCAGGTAGATACTTGTTTAAGAAGGTTTATGTTGAGAAGATGCTTTATATCTTTGTACCTTAAATGTCTAAGTGAGACTACGTAGGTTAGTGTTCAATTTTCATATTGCAGTCAGACTGTCTGGAAAAGCTTGGTGACTTTGATGCAGTGAAAACTAATGGATCCAACTGCTTTTGGCTTTGTTTGGGTTTCCTAACTTAAAATGGGACTTAATGTGCTAACTCTGGTCTATACTCAGTTCCTTTTTGTAGAAATAATACTCCTGACTTTACCAAGATACCTGGATTAATCAAGGGGAAAAGATACTCTATACATATATCTAAATACCCAAGTCTGTAGTTGCTGTGTGAAAATCTAGGGAAAAAACTTGATTGTTCAGCATGAAAATTTAAAGATGAGTAACATTTGGAAGTGAGCTAAAATCTACTTTTTTTTTATTAGTAAGAGTTTATATAGCTCTGGGTGTGTTCAAAGGGATAGCAGTATCATATGAAATTTGCTTGAAGAGAAATGTTTTATGTCATTGCATCAAGAGCCAACGTGAAAAAATGTGTAATTCATGAGAGGCAGAGTGTTACAAAGACAGATAAGGTATTTTGCATCTTTAGAATCTCTTGTTTACAGTGTTATTCAATTAATCTGTGCCACTGAAGAGATTCCAGTTCTTGTGCTGTAAAAATACTCACCTGTAATCATCTGAAAATATGTTTGATGAGAAATTGCCACATCAGAAAATTTATTGTTAGATAATAAATTCACTGATTCTGTGTTTGTGCTAGGACACCAGAGTTACCAAACATGTTAGCTTAAAAACTACCTAAGTGTGTATTTATATCAAAATATGGTATAAGCTAATATATTTTTATTTTCACTTCGATTTGGCCTAGATGATTCAAATAGTCAATGCCTGTGTTTCAGTTGACAAGTAGCAGCTCCTTAACTTGATCACTTGATTTGTAAAAATGCCCTTTGTAAGACAGTCCTTATTTCTCAAAGAATGAGTTCAATTGTGTTATTAAAACCAGGAGAACACTCTCCTGATCACCCAGGTATAACTCAGGTGTTAAGCAGAACAGTTCACTTCATGTATTCAAGTATTTTTTCACTGTTACACTTTATGCATTGTTCAAACCAAGACTTTTTTTGGTTAGTTATTGCTTCCTCTGGCAGGTTAGCAACATAGATATGCAGACTTGAACTTCCAGGAAGTGTTGGAAATGCTTTAGGCATCTTAAGTTTTGCAGGCTGGAGGTATCTTGCTCATCTCTGCTGAGTATTTGCATGAGTCTAGGTACAGCAGTGACAAAATCCAGTTGCATGTGAGTTTTAAAGCTAATTTTGGTGTGTCTCATGAAGAATAATGGTAGCTCTTAGTTCAGTTAAACTGTGTTTTTGTCTTTTGAAACAGTCTTCTGATTGATGAACAGGAGGGATTAAAATTCTCCGTTTCAGATTCAGTGTTAATATAGCAAAATTAAGGTCCAGTGTGCACAGTATGCACTAACCTCCTTGGACTGGGGGAGCTCCTTAGGTGGAAGGTGTCAATTATGAGAAAATAAAATAGCAACTCTTAAGTTAATGCATTGTTTAGGCCTTTTATCTACCGTTTATGTTTACCTTTCTCAGAGTAAATATCTTCTTGGTGAGAGGAAACAGAACTGTTTATGCTTTAGAGGTGGTAAAAACTTGGTAATAGTCCTTGATATGACTACTGTGAGTAGTACTAAAGTGTATAAATTAGGGTTCAAGTTTTCTGTTGGTGTATCTTCATACTAGGTAATGTGTCTGTTGCGAGCTCAGCCAAGCCACAGAGCTGTATAATGCACGTGGACATGGATTGCTTCTTTGTGTCTGTGGCTATCCGAAATAGACCAGATCTCAAAGGTCAGTATTCAATTCTGCATGTTACAGTTTGCTTACTTAAGCCTTTCAAAACCCAAATTTGCACACCTGTAAAATTAACTTGCCATGTTAATCTTTTCCTCTTGCATCTTCGCTGCTCAGTCCATGCAACTTTCATATTCCTCTTTACTTTCTCACAATCCAAAAGCAAGTGGAAGAGACAGCTGGAATTCCCCTTGCTATCTCCTTTCAGTATTTAAAGTAAGAAGAGAGAAGTAAAATCTGTGGTAACTGTTCTCTTATAACGTTGCACATATCTTACTGAGACTTGAATCTGAAGTATTGGAAATCAGGTGGAATTTGAGTGGTACCAAAAGTTGTACCTTGGGTTTGGTTTGGTCACTCTGTTTAATAAAAAAATAAAAAGAATGGGATATCCTAATTGAATTAAATTGAATTGAATTAATTTAAGAAACTTTGTTTAACTAGAAAACTGGAAAGGTCAAGGCTGAGAATTAGTTGTCTCTTTGCCTGATGCATATTTTTCAAGGAAAATTTGCTTCTCCTTCCCTTTCCTATCTAAGGTCTTACATGTGAAGTATTAGAAGACCTGGAGGATGAACAATTCAGTTGGCCTTTAGAAGTCTGAGTTGTGTGATCATCCTTAGGACATATGAGAGTTAGTGGAGCACCTTAGCAAGTTTTGGTGGGTTTGTTTTTCACAAGTGTACTATTCAGAAATGGAGATCCTATTTGTTCTGTGAACTTCAGTGGTGCCCAAGTCTTGGTGCAGTGGTGACCATCCCACACCCAGCTGTCAGAGACCTTGGAAAAGAGTAAGCTGGATATGTAGTTCCTTTGCTCTCTTCTATCCAAAGGCAGGAGCAACTGCTAGCAAAGATAGTCCTGCTGTGTTTGGATCCTTAAAACTTTATTTCCTGCCAAGTTTCAAATTCCATTACTGGAATATAAAGAACATAGGACTTCTCTGCAAATATTTTTTCTGTTCCACAGAAGTCTGCCAGAACTTTCAGTGCATAAATTAGCTCCCTGTAGAAAAACTATGGAGGTGTTGATATTACAGAGAAGTCGAAAGTTTACTAAAGATTTGCTTTTGTGCAGTTAAACAAGTGGAACTGAGTGTTTTGGTATGTGTGTATATTCTTGTATACTTCAGCTAATAAACATGTTGAAGTATTTAAAATCAGTACAGTGTTTGCTGTATCTTAAACTAATGAATCATTAGGTCGCTGGTGAAGTTTCACAGCTTCAATTTATACTTGCTGTTCAAGACAGACTAGTATGGCTGTATTTTCACTCCTGAAAAATCTTTTCTTTACACGTGACTGCAATTAAGACAACAGAGTCATTGTCACAGTGCCAAATCACTTCCCTAGCTGTTTCTTCCTTAACGCTGTAAGAGCATAGAAGCTTCAAAGAAATTCTAAAAAACAAATCCGAAGTTTTTATGATCTTATCCTAGTTGTGTTGTTATTTAAGTGGAAGCTGTTGTAGATCTTGACTTTTAAGTATTTGTATTTCTTCCCCACAGGAAAGCCAGTGGCTGTGACTAGTAACAGAGGTGCAGGAAAGGCTTTGCTGCGCCCTGGGGCCAACCCACAGCTCGAACTGCAGTATTACCAGAATAAGCTCTTGAATGGCAAAGCAGGTACAGATGAGTCTGTTTGTCTGTGTGTTTGTAACTTGTGTTGTTGAAGACTTTCTCCTTAAAGTAGTGCTAAGGTGTTCCATGGATAACACTGTTTCTCTCGTGTGGGAGATAGCAGGGAAGAAAAGAAAGACCTTTGGACAACACGGTGCTCTGTGGCCTCAGGAATAGCCTGACCATGACTTCTTGCTAATTAGCTTTGCTCAGTGTGGGTAAATTAGTTTAGAGTCATTTTAGGGATTACTCACTTTCATTGAGGTTGAGTATAAGGTAGAATGTTAAGTAGTTACTTAAAATAAGAAATACATACAGATTGTCCAGGATCACTTTGTTCTAAGTAAGTCTATTGTAGAGAAGAAGGTACAGAATGAGTTTTAAAAGTCTATACAATTTTCTTACTAGAAAAGTAGCAACAACAGCACATGTCTAGTGAGAAACTGATTGTTTGAAGTTGGCTTTTGAGTTGCCTGTGTAGAATATCTGTGTACAGTGAGTTAATTTAGGTGATCCTTAGAGCAGCGTGGTCAGCAGGACCAGGAGGTGATTCTGCCCCTGGACTCAGCGCTGGTGAGGCCACACCTTGAATACTGTGCTCAGTTCTGGGCCCTCAGCTCAGGAGGGACATTGAGGGGCTGGAGCAGGTCCAGAGCAGAGCAACGAGGCTGGTGAAGGGACTGGAGCACAAGTGCCATGAGCAGAGGCTGAGGGAGCTGGGGGTGTTCAGCCTGGAGAAGAGGAGGCTCAGGGGAGACCTTCTCACCCTCTGCAACTCCCTGACAGGAGGTTGGAGTCAGGTGGGGGTTGGTCTCTTCTCCCAGGCAACCAGCAGCAGGACAAGAGGGCACAGACTCAAGCTCTGCCAGGGGAGGGTTAGGTTGGCTATTAGGAAGAGATTTTTTCCAGAGAGAGTGCTCAGGCATCGGAATGTGCTGCCCAGGGAGGTGGTGGATTCCCCATCCCTGGAGGATTTCAAGCTGAGACTGATGTGGCACTTAGTGCCATGGTCTGGTGACCACGGTAGCGTTGGACTCGAGGATCCTTGAGGTCTCTTCCAACCCAGTTGATTCTATGATTCTATGATTTTAGGTTTCTGGAAAGTCTGTGTGACTTCCATGAGTTTTGTTTGTTCGATACTTGGCTTCCTTAAAACCAGGGCATCTGTTGTAGTTTGAGAATTCCATTCTTGCCTGCACTAACTTAGAAATTTGTGACTTTCTGTGTCCTCAAATAGTAGCAATACTAATATAAACATCCCATAAGTTTGTTAACAAGTTTTATTATTATACTGCCTGAACTTTATTTAGTGTGAGAAGGTATATTGCTAAACATGAGCAATTTCAGTGGTCAGCAACAGTCAGATCAATCAGCTTGAAGCTTAGTTTACCACAAGGTTGGTAAAAACTGCCTGTACAAGGGGCAAAGGAGAAACTCAACATCCAAATCTAAACTGAAATTAAATAGCAGCTGCCCCTTGTACAGGCAGTTTTTACCAACCTCATGGTAGCAACTACCATTGTTATAAAATTTGCACCTCAGTGAGTTATTTTGGTGATACTCGAGGGGGGAAAAGACAGGTTGTTCTTCCATAGTTGTTTATGAAACTTTAGTGCTCTGAAAATTGGCAGTTGTGGTATTTGAAGATATTGGAAGCAAGGTATTGCTGGAAGTGATGCCATTTATTTGTCTTTTGGCTGTAGTTTAAGAATGTTTGAGACTGAGGTGGAATGTTTTTGTGGAACCCAGTGGCCTTTAAGTTCCTAAGGACTTTGCAGTATGCTCCAGGGAAAGCAAGCTGTGGTTTTCATGGAGTTGGGTTTTCTAGTGTACCTTGTGTGTGAAGCATTCATTGGTAATTCAGTTTTACACAGTGACTTCCTAAGCTTTATTAGGCCCTTACAGTGGGTAAGGGTGTGACTTAACCAAGTGATGTTTGGAGCGTGAGGTGGTGAAGTTGCATAAGTTTAGCTGATATCAGTCATGTTCTTTGTGATTCACAAATTCAGTAGTATCTCTTACACTGTATTTATTGCTTAAGGGTACAGCAGATTTCAACCTCATTGTATACCAAGCTCAGTTCTTACTGAGGCAGCTTTTTCTGGATATCCACACATTCATTTCTTTAACTTCAGCATCCAGTCTCACTGGCTTGCACGCAGGCAGGCAGCTCTTTCTTTCTTGATGCTTAGTCTGATGGTGCAACCTATTGTTTTTGGTGAAAGGATTTTTTTCCTGATACTCTTTTTATAGTTTCTATTTCATTAGCTGCAGTTCATAATGATTTTTAGACTCTTTTATTAATTTTTGTCTCCACGTACAATGGTTTTACCAACAAAAAGAAAACAACCCAGCTGTTTTTTTCTGCTTGCATTCTCCTGTGTACAGGGCTTGTCTTCCTTTTGGGAAGTGACAGTTAGTAATGGGCTCAGATGAAAAGGTGGAATTGCTGGTTAGGCTTCTTGAATATCACAGTGTCTTAGGAAGTTTGTGACACACTTCACAGCATGTGTTTAGTTGTGCCATGCCAGAGGGAAACACAGCCCAGTGGGCACATGTATTACATGGAAAAAGACTTTTTCTAGAATGCCAAAATACAGAATGCTAACTGAGGCCATTCAGCATACACAGTGGGGATGTGCTATGTGAATGAAATGGAAAGGTAGTTGGGAGCAACTTAGAACGTGAGCATGTTTTTACATCCATGCTTCAACATGGAATTCACTCCTTTTTTTGGGTGCTTCGTACTTTTCCAGGCTGTTCTCTGATTTTGCCTTCTCCAGGTCTTGCTTATTTGAAAAAAATATTCCCAATTAAAAGCCGACCAAAGCCACAGAAACAAAACACCCCAAAAAAACCACACAACCAAACATCCCCAAACCCTTATGAATCACTTTTGGCCAAATACTGAATTCTGCTGCTTCAGCTACTTCTTTTTTATTTTATTTTGATTTTTGCAAGTGACTTCTTTAGTGATACTGGTTCCTGACTTTAATCTAGACAAATATCTAGTGTCATTAGAATCTTGAATCTTTTATGGAATACTTTCTTTTTCTTGTTTGAATTCATCCAAAAGTGCATAACTTTTAAATTTAATGCCTTTCTATCATTCTCACCCTAAATCCCCAAATTGGAGACAGGCTTTCTGGGTAGTAGAAATTACCTTTCTCCATACATGCCATCTTTTTAACAGTCATGTTCAAAAGCTAAAAGATTAACATATGTTAGTCAGGATTCATAGTTTGGGGTCTCTTTTCCATGGCCAGGATGCCCAAGATGTGAATGTTTTCTAGGCTTCCTTTCCCTCAACCCTACTATCTCCCTTTTCATTCTAAAGAGCAGCAGATTTTAACCATCATATTAGTCACAGATTTATTCTCAGCGATTTCTTTTTCACAGACTTGGGTCCTGGCCTCTGATTTCTCCATCCGTTGCTCCACATTCACCATGTGCCTGTCTAGTTTCCCAGCTCTTGGTGAGAGGTTCTCTACCTTGCCTTCCATTGAGGACAATGTGTTCTGCATTGCCCTGAATTTCACATGAAGTGACTCCATCAGCTCATGGGGGGATCTGCTCTGCTGCGATGTGGAGAGAGCCGACGAAGCCAATGAAGATAGACAAGATGACAGCATCATCTCAGGCCAGGGCACAGGAAGGCATGGACTAAAGAAGTTGTTCTTGTCATTCTTATCTTTATTTGGGGCATAATTTTGCTCTGATTTTTCAGTTGCAGACATCTTAGGTAACTTAACTAAGCTCATCGTACAGTAAAATATTTAAGACATGAGAAGGTGCACAAATTTAGCAGAAAGTCTGAATAAAAGCAATCTTCCACGTGAGTCAGGTTCTACCCCTGCTGTCTCCACTCACTCATTACACCACTTTCTCTGGTCTGATACTGCTCATATGTGCACCTAGCACCATGTTTGCTTTCAGTCAGGCTGTCGTGTGTAAGTTGTTAGTACTGTGGTGTGTAATTAGGCATTGTGGCACTCTGAAGAGACCTCCCCATTGACTGTTACAAAGGTGTATGGTATTAAATAGACCACAGTGCTGAAAAAAACTGCTTAGTGGGTTCCATTTGTCTGTAGGATACCTTGTTTTGATTCTGATGGGACTTTGGCAGGGCATAGTAGTTTCTGCAGCTAGTAATTTGTTTCAGGCTGCTCCATATGTAGAGTATAGGAAGTATTTCAAGGTTTACATATTGTGAACACCAAAACAGAAAGAAATAGAAAATCCTCTACTTATTCCCAGTATTCAGCATTAAGGAATTCTTGTCTAGTACCTAGTGCTCAGTGGGCCTGGAGAAGTCTCTGAAATGTATCTAAGATCAGGCAGTAAAGTTTTATAGGATTAGGGAAGGTCTGTCTCACTTTAGGGCTGGGGTTGCAGTATTTCTAATTGTATAATTTTGATCCAAGAGAAATTTGTGGTGCTATTTGAGACAAGTTGGCATAGCCTAATTAGAGAATTATTAGTAGGCAAAAGCAGAAGGTTTTTTTCAATTAATATCCCCATAAGAGTGTTAAAGGAAATAGAAGTTTCTAGCCAGTGTTTTTTCAATTTAAGGTAATTAGCATTCTGATTATTTCACTCCTTAAAAATCACTTTGTGGTATCTTGACTGTCAGAAAAACAGTTTTAAGTATGATAAAAAGTGGGTTTGCATTCTAAACTTCAGTTTCTGGTGTCAGGTATACTTTTTGTAAAAAGGAGCAGAGCTAAGTGTCTTCTTGTTTAGCCAAGCAGTTGGTAAATTTTTGAGTATTTTGTATTTGTTTCCAGGATATGAATGTAGCAATTACCCTCAAGTGTTTGATCATTTTTATAGCCACTGAAGCTAAGGTCAATCTTATTTTACAGTATGGTGTGTGTAGGCAGCAACAAGCTGCTGTACAGTAATTTGAGGGGAAACAAAACTTTTCTATACCTTAATCTTCTCAGTAGTATGTACAGACCTTTCTACAGAGAGACATTTCTGGGGAAGGGGGTTGGCTTTTTTTCCTGGACCATGATATGAATTAATATAGTATTAAGAACCTCTTCATCAATAGAGAATAGTATAGAAATTGTATTAAATGCATAATTTTTATTTGACTTACGTTCATTCTGTTGAACTCTTAGGAGAAATAACATGAAGACAAATTTTGTTTTCCAAGCAGAAATTAGAGTACCTGATAAGTTGGACTCATCAGTCTGGGATCATCCAGATTCCACACGTGTGAACGGAACTGACCTCGATCTCACTGTCCTGTCCATGGCTGAAATAGCTTCTTGTAGTTATGAAGCCAGGTGGGTAAAAGTTACTCAGTAGTTTGCTTGAAAATCTCACATAGATAGGTGTAAGATCTCCAAAAATAGTCATTGTTAGTTTCTTGAAATATATCTGGAGAGGAATTTTGATGTGTTCAGATGTTATAGTTCTGTAGGTTGTTAGAATGTGACAGTGTCTTCCCTGCAGATGCTGCTGCTTTTTATACACAGCTCAACAACTCTTAACCTGACCTAGGTGCATCTTGAATTAAAGCCCACCAAGGAAAACCTTAGGCCTTTCACTGGGATTGTTGGTTTCATCATATTAGCATCATGTATCAAAATTCCCTTATTGCATGGAATTAATGACAATCTGAAGATTTTTCTGAAAATCAGACAGATTTTAGTAGCTTGGCTACTAAACCTAAAAGCATTTCTTGCTGAGGTTGTGCTGAGCATCCCCAGTAACATAACTTATAAATGTTTAATAAGTTAATAAACGTATAAACTTGTTATAAATGTAAGCACAGTGTTGGAAATACAATATTCTTCTCCCTGATGGAAATAATCCTACAGAAATTCTTTCATCATTGGAACCTTTGTCAAGCTTGCCAGGCTGGGATAGGCAGGCTGCTGTTTATAACTCGAAAAGTTTGGGTTTGTTTATTAACAGGAACCTAGGTGGGCTGGGATAGGCAGGCTGCTGTTTATAGCTCGAAAAGTTAGGGTTTGTTTATTAACAGGAACCTAAGTATGTAAGACTGGGCAGTGAATGCAAGATCTGCAACTCCCTGACAGGAGGTTGGAGTCAGGTGGGGGTTGGTCTCTTCTCCCAGGCAACTAGCAGCAGGACAAGAGGGCACAGACTCAAGCTCTGCCAGGGGAGGGTTAGGTTGGCTATTAGGAAGAGATTTTTTCCAGAGAGAGTGCTCAGGCATTGGAATGTGCTGCCCAGGGAGGTGGTGGATTCCCCATCCCTGGAGGTTTTCAAGCTGAGACTGGATGTGGCACTTAGCGCCATGGGCTAGTGACCACGGTAGGGTTGGACTTGATGATCTTGGAAGTCTTTTCCAACCCAATTGATTGTATGATTCTGTGATCAGCTGCCTTAGTCATTGTAGTATGGGCCTGATTTTAATTTGAAACAGAAGATAGCAAGTAGTGCTTTCTGGAATCTTGTGATTTTAATTTGAAACAGAAGATAGCAGTGCTTTCTGGAATCTTTGTCTTCAGCATTTTCCCAATGGCAGGTTGTTCACACTGCATGGCTGAACATTACACAACTGATTTAAATACTCTATTTGCAGTTGTTTCTCTTACCTATTAAATCACAAACTGTGCGACTGAATTCCTTTGCCCGTTTTTGTGGGAAAAGGCAATTGATTTGAAAATGCTCCCTGTTAATTTGTGGAAAAGTATGCATTGTGCTTATTGGGCTTTTTTTATTATTATTTATTTAATTTTAGACAAGTGGGCATAAAGAATGGAATGTTTTTTGGCCAAGCAAAAAAGTTGTGTCCAAATCTTCAGGCGGTTTCGTATGACTTCGATGCGTACAAGGAAGTTGCACGGACAGTATATGAAATATTAGCAAGGTAATGTGCTGGTTGTTTACATGATCTCATGGTGGGGTTATCAAGCATGTTTGATTTGCCACTGCTGAATGTTATTACTCGATTTGTATTTTCATCTCCACGTTGCTCTTCAGCTGCAATAAAGCCATTCCTGTTTGAGATCTTCCTTTCATAGTATTGTTGCTTTCAGCTTCTGAGCATTCTTGTATCTTGAAGCCAAATTCTGTAAACAGTCAACATCTGACATCCAAAGAGTCATTGTCAAAGTTTTTACTGATGACACTATGAGAAGGAGATCTCTGCTTTGTAGTGGGATTCTCCCAAGAGGTGGTTTTTGGGTTCTTGGACTAACATCTATTAGAAACTACTTTCTGGTTTAAGATGCACTTGAACAAAACTGAAAATTTGTTACGGGCAATGAAAAATAAATATTCAGCTCCTCCAACTATTCCTCTAAAACCATGATGCATGTTGGAATTAGTCCTACATTAGTAATAGATTCAGATTAGATGTTAGGGAAAATTTCTTCACTGTGAGGGTGTTCAGGCACTGGAATATTGCTCAGGGAGGTGATGGAGTCACCATCCCTGGAGGTGTTTCAGAGGTGTCTGGATCTGACACTGGAGGATCTGGTTTAGGGAGCAGTGACAGGTTAATGGTTGGACTTGATGATCTTAGAGGTCTCCTCAAACCTTGATGATTCTATGATTCTGTGAGTATTGCTGTAATTTGCTGTTTCAGCCTTTTTAGTCTGTAAATGCTGCGTGATACCAAATAAGCAGGGAAATGGCAAAAGGAAGACTTTATTCGCTACGTATTTGTTTTAACAGATGCTGAGCTGTTGCTGGTGTTTCACCTCCTTTACTTTGTGTTGATAGCTATACTCATAACATCGAAGCAGTCAGTTGTGATGAAGCACTAGTAGATATCACTGAAATCCTTACAGAGACCAGAGTGACTCCTGATGAGTTTGCAAACGCTCTCCGCACCGAGATCAAAGACCGAACGAAGTGCTCTGCTTCTGTTGGCATGGGTAAGTCACTTCATTTCTCTTCACCAGCTCTGCCTGCTGTTGTTAGGTATATCAAAGCTGTGGAAGGTTGCTAAAGTCTTCAGTGTTTGTGGGAGATGTTGTCATTTACATAAAAACGCAAGAAAATCTTCCTAAGTGGCAAGTTTTGAGCAAAAAATCATAAAGTTGCCTTCAGTTCTCATTTTTTATCTGAATAGTGTAATAAAATTTTGACTTTATAATATTCTTACATTCATTTTTGTGAAATGCTACTATATTTTTTACAGTAAACAGAAAAACAAGCATAGGCTGTGCTCTTTAACAGATTTGGTAAGAGTTTGCAGGGTGACATTGCACAGAGTTGTTAGAAGGTACTGAAAGCAAATATTTGTGTGATTTGTAGTAGATATTGTATATGAAATCACATATCTGAAAAGGCTTCCTTGGTTTCTTTTCACTTGGCCCCTTCCTTTCTTTTTTGCTTAATTAATACTAAAGTTCAGTGTCTGTAAGTGTTTGAAATCTACTTGTGAGTCAAGCTGAAATTCATGACCATAAGCAGAATTCTACCTTTATCACTTTGCAATTGCTGTTACCACTGCAGTTTCACTGCTCTAATAACAGATGCTGCTAGCTGCTAATTTGGAAGTAGACACTGCAAATACTTACGAATATATTTCATTAAGTTCTTTGTAAAAGAGCAAGAACTTGACTGTACTTCCTGCATTTTTTCCTTGACTGTTGAACTGCAACATTCTACCTTAGAAGACAGAAGTTACCTCAGACATGCTTTAAGTTGTTATTTTTGCAGGTTCCAATATTCTGCTGGCCAGAATGGCAACTCGTAAAGCAAAACCAGATGGACAGTATCACTTAAAACCTGAAGAAGTGGATGATTTTATCAGAGGGCAACTTGTTACCAGTCTTCCAGGTACTCCTGTTTTTTAGAGGATATTCTGTGTCCTGATATTAAACCAGTTTGAGCTACAAATCTGTGTTTTGGATCAAACAAGGTTAGACACCATTCCATGTTTATGATGCAAAAACAGGATAGACAGTAAAGACATATGGAATACACCTGTGTGAAAACAGGCTTTATTAGATTTTTCTTTATTATTCCAGGAAAATACTTACAAGTGTTGTAACATCCTGGCACGTAGCTCTGTGTTCTGTTGTTATTCAGTGCACATATGTGGTATAATGTGACACAGACAGTGCAAGAAGTGCTGAGTGAGCACTCACTTAGGTTTTTAGTATACCTGACCTCAGTCTGCCTATACACCTGTATTTAGTGTTACATGGAAGAGTAGCATACATAAGACAGGTGCAGGTTTGCCAGAAAGTCTCTGTATGTAACCCCTTCCATGGCCAAACAATTTACTGCACAATATCATTTCTCTTTGCCATAACTTAGAGGAGATATTTTCCCTCCAGAAAAGTACTTGTATAGTACTGTGCTTTGACTTGAGTGTTAGGAGTTTTCAGCATTCACTTTCATGTTCATAGTGTTTGTGTTGCTAATGCCACCTAGGCAGAGAAACAGATTATGAGAGATAAAATCTGATTACCTGAGATTGCTAATTTTTGCTGACTTTGGTAGTGCCAACTCCTAAGACTAATATTTTCTGGAAGTAACAGGCCACCTCTCCAAAACCCAGAAATAGACTTGAGTTTATCACACTTACATATGTGCCGTTGCCATGGATACCTACAATTTCCAGTGCTTGGTAATTCAAAGCACAAGTGATACAGGTAATGCTATCAATTCTGCTGGAAATACGATTTTTCTACCTAGGAAGCAGTGGAACAGTGGTCAAAATATTTCTTGGTTTCCTTTTAGATTAAATCACTTGTATATGATGGGAAAATATACTGGACACTTGTTTTGGACTGAGTGCTGTGGGGATTCAGAGCTGTGTCCTCTGGAACAGGCAGTACCTTGTCAAGATGGTTTACAAGCAGCAGGCATTCACATTTTACTCAGGAATAAATGAACATGCTGCAGTATGACATCTTAGACTAAATGATAGAATCATCAGG
>NW_008692939.1:122558-158149 GCF_000695815.1 Acanthisitta chloris | reverse complement strand
GAGGACAACTGCATGAGGTACAATAAGATGAAATGTCCAGTCCTGAAGCTGGGTCACCAACCACCCATGCAGCACTATAGTCTGGGGAAAGTATGTCCTTTCTGGGATATTGAACAGCTGTATTTTTGTTATGTATTTAGCTATTTTGAATACATATTTAGTTGGTACTGTGTTTAAATATGTTTTGGCCCAATGGTATCTTGGCCTGTATCAAGAATAGTGTGGCCAGCAGGACTAGGGAAGTGATCATCCCCCTGTGCTTGGCATTGGTGAGGCCACACCTCCAGCACTGTGTTCAGTTTTGGGCCTCTCAATTTATAAATGACAATGAGGCACTGCAGTGAGTCCAGCAATGGGGCTTATAAAAGGTCTAGAAAATACGTTGTATGAAGAACAGCTGAGGGAATTGGGTTTGTTTAGCCTTCAGAAGTGGTGGCTCATGGGTGACCTCACTGCTCTCTATAACTACCTGAGGGTTGCAGAGAGTTGTGGTATGGTCTCTTCTGCCATGCCTGCAGGAAGAAGACTAGAGGGAATGGTCATAAGCTGAGACAGGGGAGATTCAGATTAGATGTTAGGAAAACGTTTTTCACTACTAGGGTGGTCAGGCACTGGAATAGGCTGTCCAGGGAAGTGATGGAGTCACCATCCCTGGAATTGCTTAAGAGGCATCTGGATCTGGCACCGGAGGACAAGGTTTAAGGCTTAGGGGTTACAGCAAAGTGGCAAGC
Source organism: Acanthisitta chloris (assembly GCF_000695815.1). Taxonomy (NCBI): domain Eukaryota; kingdom Metazoa; phylum Chordata; class Aves; order Passeriformes; family Acanthisittidae; genus Acanthisitta; species Acanthisitta chloris. Next base: position 157,418 of record NW_008692939.1, on the reverse strand, counting down.
TAATGGTTGGACTCGATGACCTTAGAGATCTCCTCCAACCTTGATGATTCTATGATTACTACTGTACTTTGCAAAAATGAAGCTAAAACTGGTTAATACAGATTTCATTTCATCCTCTTTGATGCCAGCCTTCTAATCTTACAGCAGCATGACAGGACACAGTAAGCAACATCCATTTGCGGAGCTGTAGAATAACTGCATTGATTTACTAGTAGAAAAATCCTGCTACTATGGACTAAGTCAATCTTCCTACAGGAAAAACTCACACAGAGAGACCCCAAGAGATCATAAATTTACAACCTAGTTTAATATGATGGAATTTTAAGAAAAATGCTCACATGGATTGTTTTTCCATTACTGAAACACGAACATCAACTGTGAAAACAAATACACCTTATATTAACTACAATAATATATAGATGAAAAGAATCAGGCAGATTACAAATTGTACACTAGACAATTAATATGAAAAGATATCTCAAATTTCCATACTTACTCAGACTGATCTGTGTTCCTTTAAAGCTCAGAATGATGTAGAGATCTGGAAAGTTTCCTATTGAATGCTTCCTTATTTAAGGAAGCAAGATTATATATGGAGCAGACTGAAAAAAATTTGCTCTTAAAGGCATGAAAATCCTTTGGGGCTTGTTCCAGATCTAGATAATGTCCTTGACTGTGGTGTGTGTGTGTGGTGGAAGCAAATAAGGTATAAAATATATACGTAAGATATTTCATAAAGAAATATGTTACCCTATAGCAAAACAATGTAAAAGCAAGCTATGCTACACAGAGAAAACAAACTGTGCTCCAGTTTCTCATACTGATTAACTGGAGGTTGGCTTCTTGCTCTGGAACCCTATGCTTAAGTTGACGTAACTTCTCCAGTTCAATGATGTATAGGTAGCACAGCAAAAGAAGTCAGGCTGCTTCCTCTTTTTAGTGGACTAAATAGAGGTCAAGGAAGATTTTTATTATTGGTTCAAGTATAAGACAAGTACATGGTGTTATGTTATTTATATTGAGCATTCTTATATTATTCAACTTCAGTTTAAAATAAGCATCATTACCAGATCACTAACTGCTTTTAACTAGTCTAAGAAAAGTTTCAAAACATGCAACTACTGGAATCAAGTTCACTGCCTTCTCAGCAGGGCTGCTCTTCATCTGCTCATCCCCCAGCCCGGATTGATACCAGGGGTTGCCCTGACCCAAGTGCAGCACCTTGCACTTGGATTTGTTAAAATGCATGAGATTCCCATGGGCCCCCTTCTATAAATCTTCTAGATGGTATATATGCACTAAAAATCTAACATATGATTTTAAAAACTGCAGCATGGCTAACTAATTTGGTTTGATAAACCTTAGCATAAGAAGATAGGTAAGTTGGACCACTTCTAAATAATACATAGAATATATTGAATTTTTTACTCTCCTATTAGCTTGTGGAGTATAGTTGCACTTTTGAAAGTGAAGAAATGACACAAGCCTTCATTAACCTATATGAAATATCCGCATGTAAATTAATCTAGTAGCACAAGTATATAAAAATATTTAAGAAATTGATTTCCAAATTCTTTCATATCCATAAACACGCAGTACCTAGCATTTCACAAAAGGAAAAATACATACATAATTTGCAAGTAGTGCTACATATTTACAAAAAATTGTGTTGAAATGGTGGTGTGGCTCTTTATCATTGAATTTTTCCTCTGAAATAACAAAGAAACAGAGCTGATATTACAGCTTGTTTTCAGGCAGGAAATCTTTTGCTTAAATGAACACAGGAACATTGTACTTCAGTATAAGGTCATCCACTGTATAATAAAAGGACAGTCCTATTTCTTCTTGCATTAGAAACACTTTCAGCTTATACTACTGCTTGAATTCGCAATAATTATGTTTCCTTACTTGCTCTAAGAGGTACCTTCTGTGTATAAACATCACTTTAAAGTATAAAAGTATATTAAGACCTATTATCTCTACAGGAAAAGTGCCAAAACATGACCCTCTGGACTCTGGCAGTTTTGATGCTATGTCAGAATGATTTTAAAATGCTGTACAATAATTGCCAGTAAAAACCCAAAAGGCTGTGGGGTAGAACATGTAGGCCAAGGGAAGAGATGGAGAGGGATTTAGAACTCACAGTGGGCCTAGTTTGCCCAGTTAGCAGACACCCAATTGGACCCACTTACAGGCTAGTGACCTCCAGTTCACACTGAATATTTCAAATTAAATGGTTTTTGGCCTAACTGCAGCGCTCAGTTCTGTACATGACTGATTGTCCCTGCCATGGGAAAGAAGGCTACAGGGAATCTCAGTCTGCAAGAACCTTGGGTTTCTGCTGTTTTCCATAGATCATTTCTACTCTTTTTTCTCTCACACAAGACTTCAAGAAGTATAGAAAACCCTCTGGCTGCAGTCTCTTATCTGTCCCCTTCTCTCCCTCAGCCCCCTGCTCCTTCCCTCCTACAAAATCCAATCAAGCTGAAACCCCAGCCTATATCACCTTCCTGCCCTCAGAAATATTTTGGTAAAATACACCTGATTTGGACCATCCAAGATGATCTAAGACAGCACCTTTGAGATCCAGCTTGATGTTTACCAGCTGGGGAAGGAAGCACAGAAATGAAGCAAGACAGTATGCAGAGGCCACTCCTGCTTTCTCCAGCTTCCACAACACTCAATTTGCTGCTCCTCTTGCAGTTAAAATACACTAGGAAATTTATAATTCCAGACTAAATGGGACAGCGTGATAAAAACATCCCCCCAAAAGCAAACCACAGCTCTCAAATAAGCACTTCATGCAGTAACTAATTCTGCCCTCATATATATTATAGGTCACAAGCTACACGTTTTTTTATTTTTTTTAACTAAGACTGAAGATCCTTGTTGCAAAGGATAGATGGGGAAAATCCTCAGTCCACTCATTTTCTGTGAATTCTTTTGAAAGGCCATGAATTATATATTTCTTATTCTACTTTAATTATATGAATTAAGATTTCAGTATTGTATATTGTCACTGAAAGCCTTTTGAGGGTCTGGCATTTTTATATCTATTATTCAATGAATATATCTTTTTTAAATAAAGAATTATGCTAAGCTACTAAAGAAACAGTTTATAGCCCTTTTTATTTATTTGAGAACTAAATACTTTCAGACTATCCAAAGTACTTTTCTTTCCCCATTTTTTGGTATCAATCCCAAGCACAGTTGATACTTGAGGCAGAGATTTTCAAAATGCTGCCTAAGGGATTTAAATGAGGATTATTTTTCTGAGTCTCATTTTCTCTTTCAATGAGCACCTCAGCCTCTACCCAATCTATTTTCTATTTCACATGAAGAGATAAGAATTCAAGTTTCCTCTGGGTTCAATACAAAAAGATACTACATTTCAATCCACACTGTCATAGTTTTAAAACCATAGGAGTTAGAAGGAAGCAATGTGACTGCTAGCTAGAAATTACACCTAACCCCTGCCACATAGTTTTAATCAGAAGGACCTCTTCTCCCTTCTCTTGCCTCTTCTCCCAGGCAACTAGTGACCAGACAAGAGGACATAGGCTCAAGCTGCAGCAGGGGAGGAGGTTCAGCTTGAGCATCAAGAGGAATTTCTTCACAGAAAAGGTTGTTAAGCACTGGAATGGGCTTCCCAGGGAGGTCGTGGAGTCACCATCCCTGGAATAATTCAAGAGAAAATGGGATGTGGCACTTCGTGCCATGGTCTAGTTGACAAGGTGGTGATTAGTCAAAGGCTGGACTGAACGATCTTCGTGGTCTTTTCCAACCTAAACGATTCAGATTCTACAGCCCTCACATCCTTCAGTTATATTTATTGGGAAAAGCACACAAGCATATGCTTAGTTTTAAGCACAAACTCACAGTTAAGCAGGTGTCTATGTAAACAAAGATGGTTTCTTGATTTAGTGCCCAAAGAAAATATTTGCAATATTCAGACACCTAAAGATACAGATGAGTGCAAAGTGGGATTTTATAGGTGACCCTGGCCATTTCTCTGTGATTCAGATCAATGAGAATTATTCATCTATATACTTTTTAAAATTGTACCCATTTGCCACTTTGGGCACTTAAATAACTTAAGAGAAATGGATGCTTTCCAGTAATTTCAGTCATTGAGAGTACTCAGCATTAAAAGGCATTTTTTTTGCTGTTATAATTCTTTCAAATGCTCTGCTAATGGTTTTGGTTATGACTATGGTCCTCGTCTAGAGAAGAACTGGAGACGCTGCAGCTCAGATAGCTTAGGAAGGTATTTTTACTTGCATGTTTAAAACAGCCATTACAAATATCTTTATTTACTTAATAGCCCTAACGTAGTAGCTTATTTTCTACAGATCCAAAATTATTTGGGTACTTCTCAATGTGTCAACCACACAATACAAACTTCTTTTTAGGCAGAGGTTGCCTTTGTGGCAGGTAAGTGTGAAGCACTGTGTGAGCATGAAAAGGATTTCATATCTGATGTGCTCCTGAAAATACTCAAAATTCTGACATGTCCCAAGGGCAAGAAAAAAATGCTGTTGTGGGAATGAGGAGATTCTTGATAGAAAAGCAACCTGCAACTGCTGCAAGCTGCCATTTTCAGTGGAATCTCAGGGATGATATTGCCTTTCTTTCAGATACAGTTTGAGAGGAAATCACTTTGTTAATCAGCTTAGGTTTATATTTGTAATCACTGATGCAAACTGCTTTTTATCACTTTTGCCACTGCTTACTAAATGACTAAATATGGTTTATAGTCTGCTGTACTGAGAGCTGTAAAACATGTATAGCTTTATTTTCAAAGTTTGCAGAAAAAAATCCATGGTGAATCTTGTTCTGCTATGGGTAAACTATATTTTTTAAAGGGAATTACATAAAACAATGTTGTTTCAAAGTAAGGGGGATGTATTGGTTTTGCACGGGTCTGGTTCATAGGTCTTAAATTACAAAAGGTTGTAGATTAATTATGGATGCTATTAATCTGATTAATTAAGTGAAAAAGAAAAAAAGTATTGAGAGAAGGGGCCAGAGATTTGAGAAGGGGTTGTCTTACATAGCCATCGAACCCTGGAATAAAAGAGGAAAAAGATACAACCCGTGGGAGAGAAAAATCACAGCAGGTTGTAATGTATACTGTTATTAGTATGACATTTACTGGCATTTCACTCATATTTGAATTTTTCACCATTTGCCCTTGCCCTCTCTTATAAGAATGACTGCCAGTTCTATTATTACAATTTTCTATCTCTGGAATGTGCAATTATATTTTGACACACATCCCTGATCCTTTTAATTATTATTATTTTTTCTAAATGGATGAATTTCTAATATAACCTAAAACTAATGGTTTATAACTGCACATAGTTTGTAGCTGATTGGATAGCATAGGTGATCAATAATTTTAATAATCTTGGCTACATTTGCATGCCACTATTTTATATGATTAAATATAAAATGAAAGAAATGAAACCCACAAATCTCAGTCAATTACTGAAGCAGATTATCTGTTTTCAAAGGGAATGGGCCAGATGCTCAGCTAATTTAAATCAGCCCAGCTCACTGGTATTTACATTGAGCGTCTGCCTCAGTATTTTTAATCCCTTTATCTCCAATATATAAAATACATAGAGAGAGCTTTGTGGGACAAAAACTGTTCTTGTACGATTGCTAATTACACCAAAGATTGTAGTATGCAGCAAGGTGTACAACATTACAGCAGGAAAGAACACCTGACTCCTTCACAATTTACAAACGGAAATAAATATTATTATACACACACTATCAACACTCATTTTAGCACCATTTACCATCAGGGTGGAAAGTACAAGTTTACTTGATTTACTAGATTTTCAAACATAATTTCTGAAATGTACATTTGTGTAGGAAAAAGTGTTAAAGAAAATGCTAAAACCTTCATGGAAATGTTTAAGAGCTCTCCCTAAAACCCTAATTGCTCCCTTTGGAGACATTATCATCTATTGAGTAAATACTTATTTATAGACTTTTTTAATTGGTGGATTACGTTAACAGATATTAAGATAAATTCTGAAGGCAAACATATTGACCTTGTGAAGTCCAATGGCTCCTTATATTTAGCACATTTACTGGCATAAAATTCTATAATTCTAATTATTAGTGAAATTGATTTTTACAACTTCTTCAGATTGAGTTCACATATATTTAAAGGAAGCCTTGCCAAACTGTGTCTTTTCCCTAATAAACCATTAGGGACAGTAGCATTTCAGTCCTATTTTCAGCAATCCCTAAGCATTCAGATATATAGCTCTTATTTTACCCTTAATCTCTCAATTCAAGCATAATAATAAAAATAATAATTACAAGTATATATATATAAGTAAGCAAATTCAGCCCTTTGGAGTAAGCTCAGGAGGGAGACCTGTCATTTTAAAAGAGGGCAGCAGGAGCCTGGAGCTAACACTACAGACCCACTGCATAACATATAAGCAACTCCTTCACCATTTTAAACCTGCTCATAAATGAAGAACAGATAATGACAGAGGTCAGAGCATCAAGGAAGACAGAGACAAGTTAAGAATGGGGTTGTGCAGGGACCCAACATCTCAATCACCAAAAACCTCAGAATGTTAATGAAAGCAACGGAGGGCATAGCCTGGGGTGGGAAATACATTTTTCCCCCTTGTAGTGTGTTTCCATGGGGTTATGTTCTACTGTGTTTTTTCAGATGATCCATCAACAGTTCTCTGTATGGGAAGCCCCTTTAGTAATTAATTTTAGTTTGGTGCAGAACAACTAGGGAACTGGCAATGAATAGCCATTATAGAAAAAATCTTTTTATTATTGTGTTCTAAAAGACAGAGGCAGCACAATTTGGCAGATCACCTAATACCTGTATTTCTCAGATCTCTATGTGGTTACTAGATCAAACTCCCTTAGCAAGAGGTCTGTGAGGTTAAATTCACTTTTGCAAAGGAGGGGAAAAAAGGATTATATTGGTAGCTGCTGGGAAGGGCAGACTCCCCTGTAAGTAGGAGAAGCACAAAATATTGGTAGAAAAGTTTGCAGACTCATGTGTTTTTGCTGCCTTTCAACAAAGCTAAATTTATAAAAGACATGATCAAACAGATTCCACCAGCAAGTGGGATTCAAAAATTAAAGTCCTGATCCTTCTTCTGTAGTAGTAAGCACAGGCGGTAGAGGTTATTGAACTAGATAAAAAGACAAATGTGTTGCTTCCTCCCAGACACAGTGAGTATTATGCATGACTGTCAAAAAGTCTGAAAGACCTTGTCTCAGTAGTATAAATCCCCTATGTCTGTACCGCTCCCATGAAATTCTTGAGTGCAAAACATGCATGCAAAGTTACTGTATAAAAGGAAGACGTCTGGCTATGCAGCAACACCTGCTATTGCCAGCAATCTTGAAAATCAGCTGGGCTTGCCAATGGGGGTAGCAGCTGCACCTCACAACACTTTCTGTAACTGATAAATAGTGGAAAGTGTAGGTGAGGAAGAAGCAGAATGACAAGGTGCAATAACTAAGACGCTGCTTACTCATGCAGCCACCAGCTCAAGGCAGGAGTCTTGAAACCACCATGCTTGTTCCTGAGCTGAGTGGCTGCATGCTCACAGCCAAACAGTGATGATTCCCAGGGCCTCCCTTTTTCCTTCTTTTCTTTCTCTCTTCTTACTCTAAGCAGGAGGTAAAGAGCAAATCAAAAATCAAGACAACTTTGCGGTTTCCATCTCGCCTTTGTCTAGGGCCTTTACTACTTTCTGAAAGGAAGGTGGCAGAAATAGAAGCCTCTCACCACCAGATTTCACAGCTGCTGGCACCAGGAGACAAGAACAGTAGCTAACATTGCTAACGTCTGAGCAATGGTTTGATCAGATGATGGAAATGCCTCTTCCCGTTCTTCCTTCCTCCTGAGGTGAACGTGCCATTTTTTGAGTTACAAGACATATATAAAATCATTTAGAGCCTCAGATATTGTATATATATAATCATATGATGTATTTATGTGCCATACATGTCCTACATAAGCATATATTATCTTTCCACATACCAAAGTGAGGAACAAGGAGGCAATCTGTAAAAGCCATGTTCTGCTCATGGATGGGTGTAGTTTCTATGAACTGATGGGATAAACAGTCTTATAAAGAAACATTCCCAAGGCAGTTACATCTTCCACCAAGCCCATGTAAGAAACTTTCCAGAATAACAACTGGTTGCTTATGAGGTGATAAAGAAAAAGATATCCACAGAGGAAAAAGATATGTGAATATGCAGAGGCAAAGATTTGCAATTAAAATGGAAGGAGAGGGGTTAGAAGTAGATGAGACAGACCTAAGGAAATGTGAAGATTTAATGTCCATCTATTGCCACATAATATTTGTTCATTGACTTTAGAAAGAAGTGAATGTTGGACCGTTTTGTCTTATGAGTTGCTGATGCCACAATGGACCGTTTTGTCTTATGAGTTGCTGACGCCACGTGTTTCTGTTACTTTTTCTGGGTTTTGCCTTGGGGTTTTTTTGTTCTGTGTCCAGTTATGGCTGTTACTTTTTCTGGGTTTTGCCTTGGTTTTTTTTTTGTTCTGTGTCCAGTTATAAAACTATTCAGGTTTTGATAAACACTCCTGAATGTGCTGCTTACAAGATGCTATTAACATGCTAAGAACTTCTGAAAAGGGACCATTAACAGAAACAAACAAATAGGATCAATCCATAGCTAGAAAGTGTATATGTTAAGAAAACCCCACAATTAATTTAGGACAGGTCATACACACCTCTGGGGGAAAGAAGAGACTACCTTATGCCATGCAGTTGCTTTCCACTGTTTGATGTTGCTGCAGCCATACAGCCTCAACCCATCATTGCAGCACCTTTAACTCTATAAAACTGTGGGAGTTTCTTTTCTTTCTTTCTGAAAAGAGTTAGAAAAGGCATCCACATGCTCCTTTCTGAATGCCAGCCCATAATTTGTGTGTTTTGTGCTGTATTACATACAAATTTAATAAAAAAAAAAGACAATTAGGAGTTGGAGATATCTTTCCTGCATCAAGACTGGACTGCTTGGGCAGGTCTTTTTACTGTCACCCCTTTCCATTCTTTGTCAAACTTGCTTCTCTGTTTTAAAAAAATGTTTGGTACAACAGCCTCCTTCTTTTAATGTTATGAGGGACCAAGGACACTCATCTGGAGATACACACATTTGTTGTGATTCAATTGTAATTGCTAATAGCCAAAATAATTTTTAAAAGTCATGTTTTATTTTCTTGATCTATGTTTCGGTGTGCCTTGGTATATTATATGAAAAAAAAAGTCTTTAAAGAATAGTCAAAATTCAACAGCATGCAAATTTTAAATTAATAAGTACTCAAATTTTTGTTCTATTAAGAATTCAAGATTACTTTAAACACCAGTGTGTTACTCTGCAGTGTTGTGTTCAGTTCTGGGTCCTCAGTACAAGAGAGATATGGAGCTCCTGGAGCAGGTCCAGTGGAGGGAGACAAAGATGATTAAGGGACTGGAGCATCTCTTATGAGGAAAGGTTGAGGGAGCTGGACCTGTTCAGACTCAAGACGTGACAGTGGAGAGGAGACCTCATCAATGTATATCAGTATCTGAAGGGAGGGAATCAAGAGGATGGAGCCAGGCTCTTACTGATGGTGTCAAGCAATAGGACAAGAGGCAATGGGCAACAACTGATGCACAGGAAGTTCCACCTGAACATGAGGAATAACTTCTTTGCTGTTCAAATGGCCACACACTGGAACAGACTGCATAGAGAGGGTGTGGATTCTCCCTCACTAGAGATATTCAGGACTGTCTGGATACAATCCTCTGCAATGTGTTCTAGGACAACTCTGATTGAGCAGGGAGGTTGGACCAAATGACGCACTGTGGTCCCTTCCAACCTCTGCGATATTTTATACTTTATACTTCCTAGTGGCTATTGAAATAGGAAAAACTAAGCTCTCTTCCTTTCAGATGCTGCATAGAAATGAAAATCAATGTTTTTACAATAAAAATGATGCAGTATTGCTACACTAATCCCCCTGAAATGCTAGTCCTTAGATTTTCTCCTCTGTCACTTGAATTTTGAAGGAACGACACAGACAAGGCCCCTGGGAAAAAAACATCCCTTTTCCTAAAAATCAAGAGAAAACAAAGCACACTGTTTGTTTAAGGATGGTGCATTTCACACTTTTCAGAAAGAGAAAATCCCCTGAGGGTGGTGCATACATTTTTTCATAGTTTTTCAATGAATGAGTGATACACTGGTATCAGCAAAAATTCATCCCACTGATGTGCTTCCCCTGACGAGCTGCAGTTGTTGCACAGTTGTCTCTTCATCCCTCAGTGCTTATTTCTGGTATTTTCTGATATTCCAGACCAAAAAAAAAAAGAACAAAGAAAACCAAACAGGAGTGCTAGACTGGAAAAGATAACATACTTTGAAAAGTAATACTTAAAGTAACACTGCTTGTTGCTTAATTTTCTGTGCTGTTTCCTGCAGGCACTGCTAAAGGGTCTGAGCACTAAGGCATGCAGTTGCCCCATAGGAGGTGATAGAACTGCTTCAACATGATAAATTCTTTCAAAGGCAGGTATAAAAAAGCTTTGATTCATATACACTGAAACTTGTTATAAGTAATGAATGATTTAGATAGAACACATTTAGCACTGTCTCAGAACGAACATTTATTACAAACATACCACAACAGCTGAAGCAGAGGTAGATAGCACACCATCAATCAGAGCAGACCACCAAAACAAATTGTGCCTCATAAACTACTTTAATATGTCATGGAGCTTCCAAATATACATCACTGATCCATTTGTTACAAAGCCTAGACTACTTTTTCACTGACAAGTCAATGACATTTGGTATTTTCATTTACGTGTGATATCACAACGGATCTAAGGACTCCATTCACCCAAAATTAGGTTCCTGCGGGCACTGGCCTTTAATGCTCCTCAGGCTTATACAACTCTGCACTTATGGATCTTGGTAATGATGCCTGTCTACAAAGACCCATTTGCCAATGTACTTTGTCTGTATACTTTAGCAGTATCTTGTTAACTATTTCAAGTACTCAAGCTGCAGTTCCCTCTATACCCACGCAAAATTTATGGCCCATACTGATAAGAGAAGGCAGAGGCACAGTAGCAGTTTTAAAGGGCATATGTTACATGCCAGAGAACAGATTTTTTCAAGTAATTTTGAAGAAGTGAAGTGCTTCTACTTCTTCTCTTTCAATCTGAGCAGAAATGCCTATAAAATACTTGTGCAATGAAACAGCAAAAAATTAACTCAATATATATTTGGTCTGACAGCCTGAATAGACTTAAAGCTTCTGCATTTTTCTTTAAGGTCTGTACTAAATCTAGGCTTATATAAAAACACAAGTTTCTTTTCCAGTCTAGGGGTTAATCAAACACAGTGCAAACTACCAAAAAATGAATGCTCAATGCCCTCCTAGAGGTACAAACGACAAGCTTTGCCTAAGAAAAATGTCTCAACGCTCCAAATGCAAATGCAAAGAACACACATGGATTTGAACCAGTTGTTAAGAAAACCGTGTCAGAACAAAATTGGGCTGAGTGGAGGATTAAGAAATTAGGAGTCTAGTTATTTGAAAGACTTTCAAAAATCCATAATGCACTTCTTAGTCAAACATCTCTCCTTGTCCCTCAAAAAGGGCCAGCAAGCATACAGTTCACATACAGTTTGATGCAAGCAGTCTTAAGGGCTTTCCAGCTGCATTCCATAAATTCAGGATGCTGGGATAATGAGCTATATGGTCTGATTTCTCCTCCGTATACACTAAATATGCTTTTCCACTCTGCAAACTGCTACTGTATCAGACACAGAACACATCAAAGTCAACACATTAAGAGGTGTGTGGGCAGGGAGCTGGGCAGTAAGTAAGGCACAAGCACAGTCTGCCCTGGGCTACGAGTCAACATGTAAAGGTTTGCTAAGTCAGTACCAGCGCTTCAGTGCAACAAATACATATTATAAACAACTTTCAACTCAGATGTTTTCCAACAAATTTTCATTTTGCATTTTTAACATAAGTCTCCACACATTCCTTACCAGCTGTTTCTCCTGAACTGAACATTGTAACTGTCTGAAATTTTAAGGAAGTTTGGATTTTTATCAGATGTTTTTTTAGTCCTGCTTGAAAGTCAGTGTTGCCCCTGAACCATTCATTTTTAAGTACCAAATATTACCCTTTAAGTCCTATAATGTGTCATTGATCTGCACGTTAAGCATTCACTGAAATCGATGACCTGTTCAGTGTAAAAAATTCAATGGTAGGGTATAATTCTAAATAAGTATTCTACACACAAAACTCTGCCATGCCACCTTGATTTCAGTCTTTCATGTGTGGCTACTCAAGGCAGAATATTTGCTAATATAATACTTGTACAAAGAAGACAAGTAAACTAATAAAATTAATGGCAAGTGTGGCAGCATTGCTGATGTGAATAGTGTAATTAATAAAACATTTTTTACATTTTTAGAGGATATTATAGGAATAAATAAAAAAGACAAGCCATTATGATTTTCCTAAGTATGTGGTAAAAGTTCTGTATATCCTAGATTTATGCCAAAACCACCACAGAAGTAATAACTAGCTGACACATATTACAAAAACTGATTAATTCTGTATCATATTGAGATCCATGAAAACTCATCTGCAATATGACAAGCCATCACAGGGGGTTTGGGTTGTAAAGTATGAAAGAACCATAGCTGGACAAACAGACAAAGCATCTGTCTGTCCAGATTGCATTTCATGGTCATTGCCAGCTATACGGACATTTACCAAAAGCATCCCTGGTGGCTGGCCCTAGCAATTCTGCTTTCACAAGGGGTTTCATGATCAATTCAGAGCTGCACTGCAAACCATTCAGCAGACAGAGGGACTACACACAGCCCTGGTTCAAAAGGAACATAATATGTCATGACTTAATAGTGCTTGATTTCTCCCTAGTGATTTTCAAGGCTAGAGAGTTGACCTCCTTCCTCCCTTGGTGCTTGACTGTTAACATTTCAGTGTTCTTTCTTGATTAAGCGAACCTCATCCTTTATTCCTAAACCTAGTTTTTTTCAAAGAGCATTGTTATCGCTTCCTAGTTTTTTTCAAAGAGCATTGTTATTGCTTAGGAAAAATTAAAAAAAAAAAAAAAAGCAGAAAAAGAAGAAGAAAGAATTGGACAAGGCAGCTACATAGAACATTTAGTGAGATAGGGGACTAAAATCCCACACCAGGCTTGCCAGCTGTGATAATGATGTATAATTTAATTGAAGCTATACTGTGATCCTCAAAAGGACTTCAGACCTTGTCCCATGTTTATATATTATTCAGGCTAATGGTGACCCAAAAATAGAAAAAGCTTCTTATCTCTTAAAACTTTTATTGCAGTGAGTTCAGGATGCACAAAGCTGAGTGCTGGTCTGTATGCTTTAATGCAAAGTGAAAGGAGGCTGTTTTCAACCTGTTTTAGAGTCACTGTCTTGGCAAAAAGACAGACGGGATTGGATGCCTTAGAAACCAGGGATGCAATGGCATGCATGAGAAATTTTCAGGTTTGACTTATTTCTGAACTTAAAATATCTCAGCTCTGTCTGACCATTATATGTTTTCACTTTTTTCAATATAAGTTCATAAAAAAAGGATAAATACCATTAGACAAGACAAAAATCTATAGCAATCAATACAAATGGCACCTCCTTTGCATTTTGTGCAAATGACAGATCTTACTGTGCATTTAACGCTGTTATAAAAGCCTGTCTCTACAGGGTTTTTGAAAACTAACAGGATAATGTACAGAAAGATGACAGGCTGCTTATTAGCAGTTGTGTGGTCTGGTGCAAATTCATCCTGCAGACCAAGCAGCAAAAATGATCAATCTTCAAGCTGGTCTTCAGTCTACGAACAATTTACATGTGCAGGGGAATAGAGGAATAAATTAGAGATGTTCATAGGAAGGCTTTTGCTTCCAGCCATTGTTTATACCATAATGCAAAATTAGAATTCAAGATAATATGATATACCTACATATGCCCACATAAAAATAATCTAAATATAATTATATAATGTATCCTCAAATCACAAGATCTGTGGAAGATGGCAGTCACAGAAAGCCAAGGAAGAATTCCTCAAAGTATTTTTCTTTCTAAGCACATAGCAAAATTTCACCCTGTGGTGACTGTCTATAACTTTTCTAGTGATCAATGAATCACACAGCTCATCCCGTGATCTTTCCCAATACACAAAGACTATGTAAACACCATGAAACATCAGTCACTGCTGTATTTTTGCTGAAGAGATTATGAACAGATACATTTAGAGATAGCAACTGGCCTTGCCATGAATCAAATATGATTTAGGGCTTCAAACTACATTATCTATAAAATGAAATTACCACATTTGCTGTTCAGAAAGGGAATTGAAAAAACCTATACAGATCAAGCAAATTTGCATGCTTAATACATTATATTATCCTGTGTTCTCAACACATCTCACTGTCTCTACATGAGGTGTACGTTTTGAGAGCACATGAAAGCTGTTGTAACAGAGCTTTTGTTTAAACTTGGCTTTAAGTAAGTTTCTGGAGTAGCTATAAACACCAGAAAATATATAAAAGAAATGCATCTTTTGTAATTTGAAAGGTAGAAAAACTCTTACCAATTACTGTGTGCCTCTCAAATTAAGTAGCAATAATATATCATCAGAGGGCATGAGAAGGAAAATTAGTTAAGATACTGAACCATATTTTCTGAAGAATATAAATTAAGCAAAGCATGCTACCAGGAACAAAAATGTATCTAACACATTCCTCATGATCTGCCATATTGTCTCTAACATGTTCTATAGGAATGATTCAAGGTAACATTTTATATTAATAATCATATTAGTATTCTATTTATATTACTAATATTAGTAATTCTAGTCTATTCAAAATACAGTGACAAAGCTATTAAAACTGATTGAAACAAATTAATAACTCTCTGATAATTAAATTCTGCAAATAACTATTTGTAAAAGGTCTTTTAAAATGAGAAGACAATTGACAAACAAAAGAAACTGTGCACTGAATATGAAGACCATGGAAGGAGATGAGGGACAACATAACCAGCATTTCAAACTATCTCTGTGTTAGGAGGAACATCTACTGCTAATCCATCCTTTCTTTTTTTTTTTTTTAAAGTATTTTGTTAATGCATTGGTTTTATTATTATAAGGTCACTCCACCAACAACTTTAGAGAAGTTACCTTCAAAACTCTACCACAACTCCATTCTTCAACTCCCATAACCCTCATCTTTCAAATATATTTGTCCTTCTAACACACAACATGAAGGAATTTAGCAAGGTTGATTACTTTATTTCTCCTCCTAGTTCCCTTCTGCTGCTCTTTGGCATTGAAAAGTTGAAGTTTCTAATTAAAAATATAGAAAGGAAATAAAATTTCAGCAATGCAGATTCATTCTGTGGGGTTTTTTACCCACAGTGGCTACTGACAGCTAGAACATTACTCAGAATTCAAGACTCCCACTTTTGAGGTCAAAAAGTCTACCAGTGGAAAAAAATAAAAATTGAAAATGTGAAAACTGACTGTTGTCCAGATTTTTAAAGAACTTTTCTCCCTTAACCATCCTTTGTAGCCTTACATTATTTTAGGTATGCATTCATTCTTTTTGTTATTAAATATGTATTAAAAATCTTATATCTTTGAAATTACTTTATGCATAAACTGAAAACTATTGAATGAAGTGATTTGTGACACCAGAGAAAATAGTAATTCATTAAAACATGTTCTCTCCTAGCGTATAAACCTGTACCAAGTCCATGGATAATCAAATGGACAGATAACAATAAATAGCTCAGTCAGACCCACTGCAATACAATGGATAGGAAATAAGAACTAGACAATTTCTCAAGTTTTACCACAATCACTAGCAATATGAAGCTGCCTTAATTAGTGGGAAATACTCTACAGCAGTGGGAACTCCATCAGTGTCACAATTTTTCCTCTACCTTCTTCAGCCTCAAGACTTCTCTCATCTTCAGATCAGTCATTCTCCAGCTACCTTGATGTGTTATTAGACAAGCATTACCTGGTAAGAACTGCCGTGCTTGATTATCAAATAGACGATATCATAGCTAAGACTCAAAAGTAGATTTGTCTCTAATTTAAAGGAGCATAATTATAGAAATTTCGGTGGAATTACTCTGCCCATAACAACCATAACAGATGCTAAGTACATTCCAGATACTACCACCAGACACACCCTGTTCTACGGCACAACGCTGCAGATGTTCTGAAGCAAGTGTAACAGATAAGACACAATCTTATATTTGCAGAAGACACTTAACCAGGGGCATTCCCCAAGGGCTGTATTCTGTATAGCATGCTAATTTTTAAAACCACAAGCAGCAGATTTGTATCTCAACTGCTTTCCATTAGGAATGCTGAATGCAATGAAAGAAGAATGGACTCTCCCTGCATCTTTCCAGGATCTGAAAGAAATTCAGAAGACTACCTGTGATTTCTCAAAGTGAGCACTAATTACACTAAGTATGATAATGGAATTCAATTTTTCCATATGTCAGTGGGATTCAAAAATATAATTGAAGAGTAGTTTTCTGAAATACACAACCTAAGACTTGATATTGAGCTTATTTGGATGTGTTCGTCGCTAGCTTTTGTTCATCCATTCCTGTGGTAGATTTCTTGAATAGTGCTATGGAATCTTGACCTTCATGGGAGAAGAAACTCAGTGACATCCTTACATTGCATGAAAGCTGTCTCTCAGATTTTTCATAGTCAGACTAAATTCTTTCAATCTCTCTTTGAAACATTTTCTTTAGCTTTCAGGATAGTTTTGTGCATTTTTTTCTCATTTCCTTCTATTTTTCTATATCAAATATTACACACATTTCTTCTCTCAACAAGGTGCTAAGCAGTGGACAAATTATTTGCTCCTTTACTCACATTTACAGAACTAAGGATCCCTTTTGTCTGTTTTTCCACTGCCAGTGCAATGGACCTATAAACTGGGTTAAAATACCAGGCCATAGGCAGCAATCTCAGGCAGTGTGGTAAACCTGTGAGTTTCTTCTCTCTAAACTTTAAAAAATTGCCAAATACACTTTTAAAGAAAACACAAAGTCCAGGTGGCTCAAAGTTAATTGTTGACTAAAGTGATGTAATGGTGTTAATGTGAGGACTTATCCAGCATCCTTCATGTGAAAGATAGTGAAGAATAAGAGTTTGCTACTCCATTGCCCCAACATAGACATGTCTGTGCTTGGAATGGCATTTTTCTGGTGAAGTCTCATCACAAATTACATGAGCACAGAAACACCCACAACCACAGACTTGTGCCAAAGGAAGAAAGGAAACAAGAAGGCTGCAAAGAGTATTGGTATTCAGAGGACCCCAGAGGAAAGAGGAACTATACACTTAGAAAGATCAAAACCTTGATTTTCCTGAAGGCTGAGAATCCTTATTTCTGGCAGTGTTTGCTGAGTGATCAGCATCTCTGGAAACAAAACAGGATTATGTCTCTCCTGTATTTTTCATTACTTCAAGCTTCCTTAAGCAAGGAAACAGAGTAATGAAAAACATTGGTTTTGAGGGAAAAACTTAGAAAACAGAAAACTGAATTACTGCACTTCACTTCTCTCTGCAATACACATACGCAACCATGAATTTGTTTTACTATTCAGCTAGCATAAGAGGATGATGTTTCAAAGACTAGTTAACATGACAAAATTTAGCCAAGAATAAGATTTTAGGATTCAGATATAAATGACTGAAAATGTAATTTCTGTTGGAGGTGCTGTCATTGAACAGCAGCTCTAAAACATCAAAAGCTTTCCATTGTTGGCAAATCAAGTGTCATTGTTGGCAAATCAAGTGTCATTTACCAAAACTAAATAATCTGTAAAAACATCATATATCTCTACACTCTCAATTCTGAATGTACTAAACAAAGAAGTTTTCATGGGGTTATTTAGTAAGGGTTCTTGAAAGAAGCAATGCGCTCTGAGTGCTCTTTAGATTTTACTTTGAAGTCAAAGATTAATAGGGTTTAACTGATGAACAGCATTGTCTTTCAAAACTGATAGAAAGGGAAAGTCAAAATAACCTTTTCTCAGACATTCTGGTATGTGTTTAAACCTGTTCAATATTTTGAAAGAGCACACCTGATGTGTGCACTTTCAACACCTAAAGGCAATTTATGTGTTCATTTTATTTGTGGACAAAAGTAAGAGTTTGCTTGTGCTTGCTACTTTTCTGTCAATGATGCTTTATGACAGTTCCAGAATCCGTCTTACACAAAAAAAATATGCAAATAAGCAAAGGAGAAGGATGTATATGCATGGGGAGTGAAGTGCTATTTAAATATTCCTTCTGGTTTATAACTATTTGATCAACATACTTTTTAATATGATAGCAAACACTTGAAGCAAGGCTCCAAGCACAGGATGTGGACATAGGATTCACAGGAAGGTACCACCTTATTAAATCTTTTTTCTTCTTTTTTTTTTTCCCCTTCTTTTTCTTCTGGATAATCGTGAGCTGCAGGGTGAAGTTCTGTATCAGCTTGAACTAGCCTAAATCAAGCCATGATCACAATCTCTTCTCTTCCCAATATGGCTGTAGTCCTCTCGTGTACTAAGTTCCTCAGTGACCTGAGAGCATGCAAATGAAGGGATCTGGCTAATTGCTAACTGGATCAGCTCCCCAAGTAAGAAGCCCAGCAGGTGTGCAGAAGTACTAGCACCAGTGCATGAGGTGAAGGGAAACCCTGCAGCAAGGACTGGCAGAAGTTAAAGGAGACTGAAAACCTGGCTTAGGCTGACTTCATCTGCCAAAGGTTGGCAGTCCCATCTCAAAGGGGGCTGGAAACATTCTTGCAGCCTGGCAGTTGTTTCATCACCATTTAGTTTTGTGCCACCACTGGTCTGTTCTTAAGTAGATGTTACATTTTCCCCACATTTCCTCCCTCACGACTGGAATAACCACATCATTTTCCCTCCCTTCCATCTGGGAAAACTCTCACAAGCTTAGTTTTCCATGGCTTCTATCTTTGTCGTCCCTTCCATAAAACTCTCACAAGCTTAGTTTTCCATTGCTTCCATCTTTGTCAACTCTGCCTATGTGATGTTGAATACAGGTTACCAGATTTTTATAAAGTATTTTAAATGTCTTCAAAGAGACTAAAAATAGACAAGCATATATTCCATATATCCCAATAAAATATGCACAGGAAGCTTCACGCATCGACAGAGTCCTTTTGAATTCAAAAACTCTCACAAGCTTAGTTTTCCATTGCTTCCATCTTTGTCAACTCTGCCTATGTGATGTTGAATACAGGTTACCAGATTTTTATAAAGTATTTTAAATGTCTTCAAAGAGACTAAAAATAGACAAGCATATATTCCATATATCCCAATAAAATATGCACAGGAAGCTTCACGCATCGACAGAGTCCTTTTGAATTCAAATTTGACTCTGAAGAAAGTAGTGTAAAAGAAGGTACAAAAATTTGTTATCATGGGATAGGGGCCAGATCTAGACTTTGAATAAAATAGAAGACTGAATAAAACCCAGTTAATTTCACAGACACACTGTATCCAAATAAATATTCTTTCCTTTAAAGTATATTCAAAGCAAAACTATTAGAACATCTTCGGTACACCAAATCACATACTGTGTGTAGTCACACACTTTATATACTTGCAGCCAAACTAAAACTGCAGATCCACACTTACAGTACACAGATTCTAAAATTAGGTTTTTAGATCCTTAGCACAAACCACCTCCTCAAATATATTGAGCTTCCTCTGAAGTTAAAAAATTGTGAAATTTTTGCTACTCAAAATCAGGTTGCTTCTGTGAAATAGGGAAATAATTTTAGGACCCTAAGTTTGAAACTTTTTGGTCAGCATTTAATAAGCTTTTCCAATGTTCAAGTGCATAGCAGCATATTTATTGTCTCATGATTTAAGAAATACTGTTAGTCATGCATGATAATGCATTAAAAATTAATTCATGCAGTTTATCCTTGAAATTACATAAATTACTTAAATTAGATAAATGGCAAACTGTATAAAGTGTTACCCTGAAAATCACATAAACTACACAGTGAATCATATCAGACTCTGCTTTCCAACTGCTGCAACCACTACACCAAAAGCTTCACTTCACCATGTCCAACCAGACCCCTCATGCCTCACAATAACTCTCACTGAAGCCCAGGCTACCTGGGTCCATATAAATGCCTCCTCTCTACTTTCCCTTCTTCAAAGGTCCCAACCCCCATCCCTTTATCATCACCAACCCTGCAGAGGGGAGGGAAATGAAAACAAGTACCTCCTGGGGAAAAGAAAATATTTGTGAGTTTCCCCATGGGGGAAGTGAATAATATAACTGAGAGGCTGCCAAGAACACATCGAAATGTCTGTAACAATTCATGGTGCTTGTGATGTGTGACTGTGCAGAGACACTTCATTGCAAAATGCAGAAAATCTCAAGGCCCTATTTTCACCAAACTCAGTGTACATGCACCACAGAGATGTTCTGCTTACAAATATCTGTGTATTTGAGATATCTGGATGTCCAGAGCTACCTGGCACCTAGCAGCAGTCCAGTAACATACTTCCAACTCTAATACTTTAGCCATTACTCTAATAATCTAATACTTTACCTCCAACTTTGGAAGTTCTGAGGGGTGGCTACTTTCTGTAAAGAAGGAAGTTTATAGAAATTCTCTCGTTTTGGCTAATCTTTGAAGTATGCTTTTAAAAATATTTAAACTAGTGTTGATGGATAACAGGCATTTTAAATAATACATGTGATAATCTCTAGGAAGACTGAATCTCACATACACAGCTTTTTATCACCCTTACCAGTAATACCTAGCCAATGACACTTAACACTCCTCACATTAGTACCTTTTGCCATAAAAAGGATTAAACTGCCATAGAGCTGAAACTGGAACTGAAATATAAGTTAGTATCACTTGCATAATAAACTTTGATTTAGTCATAAAAGAGATTATGGCTTCACTTTCATGTAGACAGTAAGGACAGGCACCACCCTCATCTAGTTCTGTGGGGCAATGCCCTGTGGTTGCATTTTCATTTTATTTCTCCAATTTGATCATAAGTAAATCAAATCACACTAAGTTCTGAAAATGGAAATTCTTTAAGTGAAGTACAAGGCAGAAATGAGCAAACAAGCTTTTAGGCAGAAGGCATACTCAATCTGCATTTCCCAGCCCCAAGTCTGGGCCCTTCTCTTTGAAGTCTTTTCATCTCCAACTCCTCTCCCTGATCCTGAAGGTCTTGTCTTCCCTCAGGAGGAGCTGCTGGCACCATTGACAGACTACTCTTATGCCAGGGCACCATGAGTCATTCATAGAGTCTCTCTGTGCTCCCTGACTGAAGCTCACCTCACCTCCGAGGACCATTCTGCAGTGGCTCAGTCTGTCACCTTCCAGCTAGGGTGGGTGCTGACTTGGCAAATGGACCAGGTCCAGAGACCATCACATAAAGGGTCAGGCTCTTCAATGGTGCCCAACAGCCTGAGAGAGCACAGGCATCCCCCAGATGGATCGTCTGAGTTGTTTCCAAGATGAGTAAAGGGTTAATGTCCCCCAAGAGTGGTAGTTGTCCTAATGGTTTCTTTCTCTAAAACCTTTCTGTCACATAGCCTTCCACAAGGTTATAAAATATGTTGATATCTACCAGAAGAGAAACATCATGTATTATTTCCTTCTCTCCCATGCATTTTGCTGTTGGCAGGCAAGGTAACACCCACACAGGATGGGTGCTGGTCCACACTTGCCAGCCCCTCTGCCCAGCTGCAGTCCCCACAGGGACAGACTCTTCAGCAACAGCACAGACAAGCACATTCCCTCACCCACTTGTGGTGCTTATCCAGTGTGACACACTATGCACACAACCAGGGGACATTTGGTATTGCCATGAGATGTGCAAGTGGGAATCACCACCTCCATTTTCCTTGATCAGGACTTACCATTACTATGCTACTGGTATGAGTGAACCATTCGGAGGGTTCCCAAGCATGACACAAATGGACAGCTTACTTCTCAGTCTACATATTCTCCCAGATGCCACAGGACAGCCAAAACACATCCATGTGCATATGGCTGGATACATTCAAAACTTATTTTTTGTCCCCACCTCTATGATATATGACAGAATGAAAATACCATGGAAACAAATTCAGGAGAGGACAGGCATTAGAAATGCTTGAAATCTGCTTTCTGATTTAAGGTAAACTCAAAACAGTACTTAATCTTCTTTTCCTAGTTTTTGGTCTCCAGGCTGTAAATCCTTCTTAAAAACTTGAACCACAGTGCATTATTTTGTCTCAAAGGGAAAAAGAAAATCCAGTTGATTTGTTCTTTCAGGTTCTACTTTTAGACTCCACTTTATCTTGATCATTAGTTTATAAATCCTGGTTTAAAGTAGTCAGAAACTGCATTCCAATGAATTATTCTGAAAGGTTTTCTGGAGCACTGGCTTAAAAACAGCTTGAAAAGAAAATGGTATCTTTATGTTTCTTCAGGCCCACACAGAGGACTCATTTCACTCCCTAACACCTGATATCGCAACTAAATCAGGAGGTGGTTTCTATCCATAAGTCCATTTCTTTTAGGTGTATGTAAGTGACCAATTTTTTTGGAGCGAATTCCAAGGAGAGAAATGCAGGTGGAAAAAGCTGGGTTTGTAATAAATAGAGAACTGCACAGCAAGACCACAGTAAACATCTTCTCAGAGCTTGTAACTTCATTAACAAAGCTTTTCAATAATTATACCAGAAAAAAAATCCACATTCATTAGCTTGCACTAGTACTTATTATGATCAGGGCCTATGCAGACACAGAAGACCAACACTTTCCAAAGATGCCTACACCTGCAGCACTGTTGAAACAAAATGTGATACAGAAAAGCTTTAGAGCATGGTCTAAATTAGCTATTCCTGTCCACCACGGAAACTGTCTTCAGTATAGGTAACACTATGAGTCATAAAATTCATTTCCAGATGCATGCATCCACCTTCACTTCTCTCCTCTGAACAATACAGCTGGAAGTTGGTATCCAGGTCTCTGGCTTTTCCAAACCCCTTAAAAACGAAAAACACTGTAATTTTTTCAAAAACAAACCTCTTTCCATTTTGGAATGGGCTTTCCAATGTGCTCCAGTGGAGAAGTTTGCATGCTGAAATTTCACCAAATGACACAACAAATTCCATGTGCACACCAACAAATAGAACTCACATCACTGATTTATAAGCAAAAAGCTGATCCTTACTGTTTAATGGAAAGGGGAGTGCATGCAGTATGTTTTGGAGGTCAGAAACACTCAGATTACATGACATTACAACACATGTGACCTGACAGATCCTGAACTTGAAACTTTCACCGGTAAGCATGAATCGTTTTCAAGTCACACAAGTCTCACAACAACATCTACATATAAAAAACCTACTGTACAGTAGGTACAGTTTTTGGCTGATTCAGACCTTCCAGTAAACAAGACAAATTGCTTCTTAGCCTCCTTGAAACAGGTATCTTCCTTATATTTTCATTCAGCTGCAAAAAATACTTCTAAGAAAAGCAACAACCTGTATTAAGATATTATTTTCTGCAGTCAGATTCAGGGATTATTTTCTACCTATGATAAAAATTCCACAGAACAGCTCCTTGCTTCTGTCAGAGAGTATGCAAGAGACTAAGGCAATACAGCCCTCATTTACAGGATTTAATTGAAAATGGGAGAAAGGGAAATAGTTAACGACATTTTTTTAAAATCCCAGGAACTTGACAGTGACATATATTCCTAGCTCACATGCCTCTGAGAAGAGGTCATGCTGCCCAGAGTAAATAACAGCTTGTAATTTGCAACAAGGATACCCAGCAGCAGTACTGTGAGATACATGCGATAATGTGATTTACAGGACCAGGAAATAATTTTCAGATATATTGTACTGCATTAACAGTCCAGGTTAAGTGTGCACTGCAACTTTTCCCTTGAAGGTACAGTAGCTGGAAGATGAAATGCAACAAAAGGAAATATAGAGGGGGAAGGGAGGAGTCTCCTGCTGAGATGTTGTGATAAATTATGAAAACTTCTTTTTAATGTTGATGCTACTCTTTAACCTCAGATCACAATACTGACAACAGAGAAGAACTGGAAGTGCTATTAAAGCTGTGATAAACACACCACGCTGTGGCAACACTTGTAAGGGGAGGGGAAGGGGGGAAGGAAAAAAAATCCTGGGGTGCCTCCAATCAGCAACATCAAGAAACAACCAGGGAGAAAATATCGAGCTATTTACAATCCACAGTCCCTCAGTCCAAATATTTATGAGATATCATTTATGCTCACTGAGCTATATTTGATTATGAGACCTCAATAACCCATGTTTTCCATAAACAAATGTCATGCAAGGAAGCAAAACAAAGTGAACTTCACGAAAAGGCATATTTAGTGAACTGCTCACAGCACACACAGGGTAAATCTTAGCAGTTTTTAACAGAAGAGGAAAACGGATTGCTGCCTTCAGAAATCATGTTTTCTCAACACAGCATTTTTTTAATAAAGTTAATGCAATTTATCTTTCTTAACACATCAACACTAACATAGCCAGTTAGCCAATTAGTGCTGCTGGCAGTGCATTTCACAACATTCATGTACTCTACCAAAAATGTCTGTCTAGTCATTTCTACCACATACACTAACAATTCTGCACTCAAAATAGGCTGCTTGCTTTCTTTCTCTCCTCTTCTCTAACACTGTAACCCCCTATGATGGGGGTACCATCACTTGCAATAAAGCCACAAGCGTCCCAAAGGCTCCATAATGAAAAAAAACCCCAACCTGAATTCTCACAATCTGAAAAAACACTGCTTCCTACACGGCTTACATTTATTTGTTATAAAGGCCTTAAGGGTTATTCTGCTAATAATACAATGCAAAGTAAAATTCTTGCAAAGAATATATGCCTTACAGAGTCAGCCAAGCAAACTAACAAGAAAACAAATTAAACTCCATGTTCTCTTTTTAGCATCCTATTGCAAGCCCACACAGCAACCTGAAATCTGAGTCACTCCAAACAGCATAGGTATTCTCTTTAGATTACCTTTAAGACAGCTTTTTAGACTCTTACCCAAACATCCATTACAAAACTTTTCCTTTCCACTTACCCCCCTTCCAGTGTTTGCCTTTGGTCCTGCTAAGCTTGCTCAGGGTTGGTCCAGAGAAGCACATCAAAATGAAAAGAAGTTCAAGCATAGTGATTTTCCCCCATTTCACTGATAACAACATTTCCACAAGTTAATAAAAATAAAAAAAAATTAATAAAAAATTTTAAAATTACATCTTCTCCCCCACTTTCTGTTTGCTTAAGGAGGAGTGATTAATCATTGAAAAATTAGACCAAGGAGCAGCTTTGCTCTTCTCAGACGTTGAAGTAATATCTCAATGATGTAGCCCTGAGGAAAGCCACATTTCTCAGTGATCCGGTTTCTCCTACACAACATGCAGCCAGCACTGCTGCTACTACAGTAGCTATAAAATAATTTCTGCTCCTCACTTTGGTTTCTGTGGGAATATATTCCTCAGCTTGCAGCGTGAGCTTGATTGAAAATGATAAAAACAGTAATGCTTGTGTCCAGCAGAAAAGAGAAAAGATGTCAGGATTGTGAAAAAAGATGAGAAGCAGTTGTACTGACAGCTTTAAGCCTGACTGTCTGATCCTAATAGCTGTGCAACCAACCAAATTGCTCTTTTTAAGAGTAATAAGGCTTCAGTGAAAGCTGGTGTCACTGCCACTTGGGTAGGTAGTGCAGGGCTTGAAAATCACCAAGGAACCTGCTAGAGATAACGACTGCTACGGTCCCAGCTCCAAACGCAGAGAGGGCTGAGCAGAATACAGTATGCACAGGGAGCATTTAATCTCTATTGTGTGCAGGAGATTTCCTGCTATACAGTGTGCCACTGCTCAGGAATTTAGACTGCATTTTATTAAGGCTTTAGTTTATATTTTAAACTAAAATGCAAGCTCTGACTAATTACTTGCAGCATTTCTGAATTATTGCATGGGGAAAAATCTGCATGCTTTTTTTTTTTTTTAATTAAGTAGCAAACAGGAAGAACAAATCCTTAGCAGCAGCAGCAGCAATCTTTTCACTGCACAGAGCAGCTATGCATTTTATATTTTCACAGTCTATCCTTAGGATCTCCTAACTCCAGGAGATGGGGGTAGGGGGTAGAGAGAGAAGGAAAGAGAAAGGGGACATTCAGAAGTACACACATTTTCAAAATAATACATTGCAGTCAGTTTTTCATTTAATAGGTGTTAATATAGCTACCTAAGTCTCCAGACGTCTGTATTTAAGAATGCCAAAGCTGTATCAGTAAACACAAGAGTTGCTGTGCAAAATTTTGGATTTTCATACAGGATACTCCAAGAAAGGTTCCTGACATTCAGACTGCTCAGTCTTAAGATGCCCAGTACTTACTTAAGTATGCCCAAAAGCTTGAAATCATCTACAGTTTGGCATTTAGTTGTTTCCAGATAAGCATTCAGTACTCAAATCAATGAGCCACAAACCTCGCATTGTAGATTTATATAAATTAAAAAATCAATGTCTTTAGAATGACAAAGCAATGATGGCCACAAATTCCCTGAAGTTATCACATTTTCAACCACAGACATGATGCCCTTTTCAGCACAACATTAAAAAATATGATATTAATAAATCTGAAACCTTGCTTATTCGTCTGAATAAAGAATGATATTTTGACTGGTGAAGACAATCATGAACATCTAATAAATGTTCAGGGATTTTTTTTAAACAAACAGCCTGTAACATCAGAGACAAGGAAATATTTGGATTCTGCCACAACCACCACAACTGTGAGAGATCTTTTATTTTATTTTTAAGTTCTAAAACATATTTGTGGGCTTGTTTGAGGATGTATATTTGCATTTAGATGGAAAACAAATGCATGCTGATGTACAGTAGTTTTTCATCCCTCTGTGCATTAATTTTTAAAACTTATAAGACATCTTACCAGATGCTGGCTGATGTTTATGCCTCTTAGTTGCCAAAAATTAGGTCAGTATCTATCATGTAGAGTCACTAAGCTGCTGCTTCTTATGTTAAATTTCTCCATCAAGCCGTTCTTAGTCATCAGTCTCACTGCTAATAATTAAAGCAACATTTCTTCTTTTTCTCCCCCAACTGTTACTGAAATGAAGGAGGTAGACACTTGTGTTTATTTTGATTGCCTCTGTAATACTCCCCTGAAACTAGAACCATACTGATGTTGAAGAATCAAAAAAATACTGAGTTCATATAGCTAAGTTTCAATGTTTTTACATCCAGATAGTAAAGTGGCCTTAAATGAAGACAATCACCAGCCCCCTCACTATTCAGGTACCACTCTGAAAATTGGCTAACTTAAGGGGTTTGAATCAGAAAGTAAACCAAACCAAACCAAAAGGTGTGACAATAACAGTCATGGTTCAGAAATTCTGACAGGATCATTCTCTTAGACCTCTCTGCAGCCTTATATCACTTCTGCCTCCTGCATCCTTTCTTCAGTCTGTCTTGTTTTCAAGTTTTATAACCCCCTGAAAGTTTAGCACACCACCATGCTGCTACCCCTACCCATACAGAAGTCAGTTGCTGTGGGGAAACGTGGCAGGCATCTTTAAAAATGCCTCCTTTGATTCTCATACTGCAGAAGAATTCAACCAAGCCTAGACACCTTGTATTTTCAGTATTAATAAGAGCAGTGGCTACTGCAAGGTATGATGTGTTTCTGTTATCTTTCTGCCAGCTCTGACATGTGCCTCCAACACACTCAGCAGGACCAGGTACGGCTGGAGTAGCAGCTCAAGTGATATGGCAGGAGAAAGAAAGGACCACCCAATTCAGAAGCATAAGGGAAACCACTTGAGCTGCTGGTCATGGACATGCTTGGTTCAGTCCCATGCCTGAAGTGCCCTGACTTCCACTCTGCTGATGGTTTTCTGGGTTATTTTACAAAAGGTAAGTTATTAAATCAACTTTGTATATATTAAGAGAGAGCGGGCAGACCTTCAGGGAAACATGGAAAAAGTGTTGTCACATCTTATGAAATTTAGTGGGTTCTTTAATGTCCTCATTCCTAGGTTCACAAGAATTTCAATTTTCCAGTTGAAATGTCTCCAGAGAAAAAGATATAGTTTCAAGAAAGATGATACAAACTTCATAGGAAGAAATATCAGAAAGACAAATAAAAGAAACCCAACATTTATTTTTCTTTCAAGTATCATGATTTTTAAGTTAATATCGTGTTTTAGAGACATAAAAGAACCGATTTGTAATTCTATTTCATGCTTTGAATGTGCAATACTGGAAACTGAGAGAAAAGTAAGCAGTCTAAAGTCTACCTTTATGTCTCTTATGATTACAGCAAAAACTCCTCTGAGAGCTACAAGAGGCAGACCGATCCCATTTCAGCTAAATGTCCCTGACATCAAACCAGTCCTTGTCAGGATCTCTTACACCCTCCAAGGTCCTTCATGACAGCTTACACCAGTCATAAGTACGAGACTGTTTAATACTTTCTAAGCACAGGAGAACTGGTATATTAAGACAGACCACATATCTATCTTGTCTAGCATCACACCTTCAGTAGCAGTCAATCTCAGATGCTTATGGGAAAAGTACAAGAATGATAAGAAAGCATTAGTGGAGCTTACCATTTACCAATCTCTGCTTGTAAAAGGCTTTGAAACTTCTTAACCAGACAGCTATCAAGTTTGATTAGAGTGACAGACTTACACTTCTTGACTTTGTCTAGTTCCTTTTTTGATTAATTTATGATTTTCTCCACACTCATAGGCCCTGGCAATGTGTTCCACATATTTAATTACTTGCAGCCTAAAAACCAAACTTACTCTTGTTTCTTTGAAAAATTTGTTTGATAATTTTATTGAGATAATTTAGGGTTTTCCTCTTGAAAAAAAAAATCCTATTCTAATAATCCTGTTCACCTTTCCTTACAGTGTGGTTTTCCAATATATCCTTCATACAACTTTTTCTGGTAAGAAAAGTTCTACCCGAGTCTTTTCTAAGACTAAAGTTATTCCATACTCAATTGTCCTTGTTGCCTTCATCTTAAGTATGTCCAGTTCTAATTTAGTGTTTATGAGATGAATTCAAAATAAAAGCCTGCAGTATTCAAGATGAATTACCAATTGCATATTATCTCCCTCTTTCTGCCTATGAAGCCAAAGGGCATCAGCTATGATAAAGCTGGAATTATGTTCATAAATGCCTACAACATTAATGAATACAGAGGGACTTTTTTAATTAACAGAATTTAAAGATGTTTACTCAGTGGCAATATATACGAGCAACCTAAATAACAAACCACCAGCGAGGTACTCAGGAAAAAATATGTCCAAGTTGGTTTAATCTGCAGTTGGTGTAACCAGTTATTTGGTCACCCTTCCTTTCCATATTTTCCTTCTTTTAACTAATTCCTATCTGGCACAAAAGACTACTGGTATAAGCACTTGGTTAAAATCCTCACGCTCGATTAAATAGCAACAACAACTTCATGGAAACTTGAATATCAGAGCCACTTAGCAACATGCTCTTTCAAGGGCATTATCTTGGAGAGGTCTGCTGCTTTCAGACTATAGGAGGGTAGACAGCAGCCTCGACTACTTGCTTGCTGACATGCATTTGCCATATAGATTCCATTTCACTGTGGGGAAGGTTATGGACTTCCTCAAGATGCTTCAGTAACTGCAACAAGTAACACTTTGATCAAACCCAGCATTCAGTACTCCAGGCATTTTTTATTGCATTTCCTGGCACTTTTTAATTGTAGCATTATCTTAACATTTAGGGAAGCTCAGGAAGAATCACGGCCTTCACTCTTCCCATTTCAGAGCACTGGACTATCAGAATAAAAAATTAAAGAGATTGCAGGAAAAAAAATAGAAATTACTGTTTAGAGAGTCATGACTAAGATGAGGAGGAATGGAAACAGAAGCTGAAATGCCTACTCATTCCCCCAAGAAGTTACACATATTTTATTTTGTTCTATCCTTTTCCTTTTGGATTCTCCCAAAGATCCCATACAGCCAGCATCTGGCAGCATGAAAACGCCCATGACTGAATGAACTTCGGAAAAGGAATACAGTCAACACTAAACACTACAAGATGGAAATACATCCCTTCTTTGTAGTCATGAAGAATATTTTTCCTCTACCTTACCATATACAGAGGCCCAAGCTGTTGTAAGCCATAATTAATTCAGTTCTTTTTTGGCATGAAAATTGTTTTGATTTTAAATACTTTCAGCTTAGTGCATTCTAAATATCTATGGAAACCTCCCAGGGATTTCTGTTAGCCATGGACACCAGTGGGAACAACATTTTTTGGTATTTGTAATAGATGCATTGCAAAATAAATACTTAGCCTTCTTAAATCAAAATATATTTGAAATTCCTTCCAGTTCATGTGACCTCTGAGGATTAAGAAACCAGTCATTGCCCAGTGCACAATCTGGACTTCCACTGCAGGTATTTTGAAAACCCTTTTCTATGAATATAACCAAATAAGATGAAGTTCTGGCAATCACTGCATGCCAGTCCCCAAATACTATGTTCATTTTGGCTTTTGCTCGTAGGACACCCAAGAAACTCTGTTTCCCTTCATAGCTAACTAGTAGCCCTGTTTCTTGCATAAGACTACATGAAAGTTTGATGTAGACCACTAAACCAGTTTTAATGCAGTAGAAGGAACATATCAATAAAATAAGGAACATAAGTCCAAGATTCAGCTTTCAACAATGAAGGTTTTCTCTTGTTTATGCTTAGAGGTCTAAGGTCTTTCTGATACTCTGCAAATTATATTACATAGAATGAAGAAATATAAGAAAGCTATTTCCTATTACTTTGTACTCATCAATCAGGATTTATCTGAGGTTTACATGTAAGTATAATAAGAATGATAATAATTTACTTGGAATTTACCAATTTTTCCAGTCTTTAATCATATATAATTTCAATTCAAAAAGTATAAATTTGCTTGATGGAGTTTGCAGGCCACCATGAACTGTTTAAATATTTGGTAAACAATGAGAAAAAGCCAATTTGCATTTTTTCAACATTTTTAATAAAATTATTAACTTGGAAAATCTTATCCACTATATTAAAGATTCTAAATTCTTTCAGCACTGACAATATGCTACACTGTTACTCTGAAATGTAATTGCTAAACTGCATTAAATAAACTGCAATAAATAACAATTTTATTGCTATCTATATGTAACACATGATACATACAGTAAAACTGTAATATGTTAAAACAGGTATAATTATATGTAACATTATGTAATTAATATTATTTAACAATAAAACCAATTGTTAAGCAACATACATGTGCTATTTCCCAAGAAGCTGCTTTGGTAAGAAAAATATTACATGAAGACATAAGTCAAGACAGGAGATAAAATCACTAATGTGACTTTAATGTGTTTTGTACTACAAACTGAAAATACACTTCTGATTTAGACAAGGGGGAAATGCAAAAAGAAAAAATCTAGTCTTCTTTACCTCTTTTCTGGTATGGAAAAATCTTCATAATATTGCTATCCTACTGTTATTTTGGTTACCTTATTGAGGGCAAAGCAACTTGCAGCTAGAGAAGATACCAGGATATATTTTCACAAACTGTAAGCACAGCAATAGTTCTACTTTGAAAATACTTAATAAAATACTTTGAACTCTCATGCCAGTTTTGGTTTTTTTGTTTTTTTGGTGGACCTATTTCTAACAACTATGGAGAGGATATTGCAAAGTTAAAAGTACCAATTCATACATATGGGAATCATAACCCACCTTCCATGACACTTAAATGCTTTGATTTGTCAGCAAACAAATTCTGGTTGTCATTCACAGGAAAAAATATGCCCAGCTGACATTTCATTTTTAAAAGCATTTTGTGTGTCTTCCAGTTTATTGACTTCTTTGGGATTGTTTTAGACCTATACAATTTAAATATTACTATGCACAACACTGAAGCCACAAAGTACAGATCTGGTCCTCTTCTCCTGCTTCCAATTAATTTTTGAAGTGCTGTGGCACTGCAATACTCAATATCCCCATTGCGAAGAATCTACTAACATCAGTCAATCAGATATTCTCTGGGTATAATGTACAGAAATTAAACATGAAAAAGAGAAGCTAAATCATAGACTGTTTGGAATCTTCATATAATAAAGACGGGCGAAGAAGACAATTTCTATTGGAAAATGGAATTAGATAGGATCTGAAATTTCAGATCAGAACGAAAGGAGGACCAAGAAGTAGCAGGAAATAGTGCTGGTGACAAGAGATATGTCTGCTTTCTCTGGACACATATTGATCCAGTCGGTTTCACATTCGGGGTGCCTCCAGTGTTGCTGAGGGTGTCACGTTTCAGGTGACTTGAAACAATGAAACTCTGACTAATTGCGGTTATTAAAGATACTAGCTTGCTTTTCCTTTTCTGTGGTATTGAAGTTTCCCTGAGGACACATTCAAGACAAAAGATGCAGTAGTGACTCCACAGTTCTGCCTTCAACTTCTGAAGTGCTCAAGTGAAGAATCTCATCTGTCAGATGCGATTCCAGGTACAAATTGAAAGCACCAACAATTACCAGACAAGGGTGTAATGTGTCGGTATGAAAGTCACGTCGAAATGCCACGCTGCACATACACTTGCAGCTTTAAATACTGGAGTAATTTTTCCTAGGAGCCACAGATTTGCAATCCATTTGCAAAAGAAGGGAGAAGGTTTGGCTGGTTTCGTTGGGTTGTTCAAAAACCACATTCAAGTTAACAACAAATGTCTACATGACAAAAATAGCAATTGTGACACACCTGCTGCCATCCTTTGTTACACTTTCTGAATATAAAGGAAAACTACAGGATTTCTCTAAGGATCTATGAGTGTCTTTGAGAGACAGCAAGTATTATATAATCAGCATTTGTCTGAAATACTAAGACAAACTACACAGACTCCTGCTAAGCAAGAATGTGCCACTGCATTTAAAATGCATTTGGGTTTAATTGCAATTTATCCATTCAAACTATGTTTGTTTACAACAGTACAAACCCAACTGCTGATTAGGGATATGTTCAAGTTCTGCATTCATTCTTTCTTTTTCCATCTTTTATGGCAGATACAGATATTGAGAAATGTATCTCTATCTATTCTGTAAAATAAGGCCAAAATCCCTATTTTACAGTATCCTGGTGTTGTAAAATATTTACACTTGAGTAAATCACAGGCTACATCTGCCCAGCTGTGTTACAGCAGGAGACAAACCCAAACTGCCTGACAATACCTATGTTGAGTCCAGTCTGGCTTTTGTTGGGAGGAGGAGACAAACCCAAACTGCCTGACAATCCATGATACCTGTGTTGAGTCCAGTCTGGCTTTTGTCGGGAGACAGCCTGTCAGACAGGGAGCTTCTGCACTGGGCAGCAGAACTGGATCAAATGTTCATAGATGAAACATTGACACAGCTGCCACAAGGCACCTCACCTGCCACAGCCATCACTGACAATGTTGAATTCATTCATACAATGATTTATTTTTTCTTCTATTAGCACTGCAGAGCCCACACTAGCAAAACAAATTGTACTGCATTCAAATGTAGCTCATACATCACATACTGCTTGATAATTACATTCCAATGCCAGGGCCAACCCCACTGGCCCATAACCAAGGCCAGAGGGTACATACAATGGAGCTGTTTAGGTATAAATGAAGGCATCATCTGACCTACAGAAATCTTCATTAATGCTGCTGATTCACAAGGCAAAAGAACTTAGCAAGGCTCTAAATCATAGCCTCAGTCTGTTCTGTCTGATGTTAGAAAATACAACTTATTATTTATGAATTGAGAAAAATTTATATGTAAGTCCTTCCTAGATAAGCTTATCCCCAACCCCATCCTGCCACACCATTGTCAGAGTATCCCACTTTGGTTTGAGGCCACACTTCAAGCATGATTTTGTAATGAAAGCATAATCTCTTCCTAAGATGGCTTTTGTCATTATAGTTAACTGCCTTCCACCCTCATTCAGCATATAAGAATGATTTTCCCTTTAAACAATTAGCATTACTAAACAACTACATAAACCTTTGACATACGAGTTTTACAAAATCAGTGCCTGGTTAAACAATTAAGAAAGTCAAACAAGGAGGCAAAAAACTTTTGTTGCTGTTAGAGGGTCAAATACGTGGAGCAAAACTAGAGTTAGGTCTCTACCTGGATGTCCTGTGCTGCAGGCTCAGTCGAGGTGGCATTATAAGCATGACTGAATAAAACAATTTATAATAAGGTTTCTGCCTACAGTGTTGTAAGGATGCATTATAGCAACACAGTAGGAAGAAATGTAATCTTTCATTGGTTTCACTTCAGTGACCAGATGACAGTGGATAATCAGCAAGGGCTGTAATTCATCATGGCACTGTAAGGCAGAGCAGCTTCCTAAGACAAGCTGGCACAGCAGCAGACCACCACCCAAGGAAACAGAATGAGTTTGCCTCCAAGGCCCAGGTGTTCAAACAAGTGTGCACACATTTGCACACGTAAACAACAGTGTGTGCCAAATCTCTGCCAAACACACCTTTCTCAGAAGAAACAACTGGGAAATTGCATACATATATATATTTTGTTAAGGCACCTAAATTATGTGAA
The DNA here is from genome assembly GCF_000695815.1 of Acanthisitta chloris. Lineage (NCBI taxonomy): Eukaryota > Metazoa > Chordata > Aves > Passeriformes > Acanthisittidae > Acanthisitta > Acanthisitta chloris. The sequence continues at coordinate 122,609 of NW_008692939.1, read as the reverse complement.
TAACACAATGCACTTCAGTACCTTTTCCTGGTACACCGATTTTAATAAGGT
>NW_008692939.1:104025-122526 GCF_000695815.1 Acanthisitta chloris | reverse complement strand
TCCCTCAGCATGGAGGATTCTGCCCTATGCAGAGCTGGTTGCTCTGGCTTCCAACAGTGCACTACAGATACATCTAACAGGAAAAAACTACCTTAAGCTGAGGGATGCGGCACCCTAACAGGTGCAGCTCAAATGACTAGAAATATCAGGTTTTTGTACCCTAGAAGTGAGTTTTCAGTACAGACCCATTCCTGAGTACCAGAGGCCTCTCAAGGCTACAATACCCAGGTTAAAACCCAAAGCCTATGCCTTCTGTGGTACACACCAGTCCTGAGAGCCACCAGCTGAAGCCCACATGAATGCATGGATGCTGACACGAGCAGACCTTGCAGCACACATGCATCACAGTGAACTGGAATGATTTTATGCTGCAAGCTGAATACTGATGTCTGTATGAGCTCTCCTTTGCGCAATGGGATGCAAAGGATTCTGTAATTTGGCACTGGACCCTACAATACCATGCCAACACATCTCTCCCTTCTGTGCTGTATTATGAACGCTGGGAAAAAGTCAGAAATGCTGAGCTGAAATTCTTCTAAAGTTTCTGGTCAGTCAAAATCATCACGTCATTCCTACATGAGCATTTAATGGAAATAGTCATACAGGCAATTGATCTGGTCTCAGATTTAGGCAGAGGCAAGCCCTGCTCTTCCTCTGAGAGGCTGGGCAATTTTCATCTATTTATTCTGTTTTGTCAACCTGTCCCTCCTCCTCTACCAGGAGCCCCCCATAATTGTCCTGGCTGACAGCCTTGAAAACCACATGAAATCTATGAAAGCAAGTGGTATACACTCATTGACTTCCATGAAATTTAGATCAATCTTAGAACCTTCAGCTTAAAACTCAGTGTCATTTTCACCACTAATTGAACAATTCAAAGTCCATCCATCTGAGGTCATATTGAAAAGAAGAGGTTTTTCTTGTCTAAGTAGAGTTAGCTGCATCAGACGTAGCCCCCATAAAACTTCCCTATATCCCTGAAATCAATGGTCATATGCTCACCCTCAGCTTTCCCCACACCTGCCTTTAGCAATTTAAGTCTCATTCCATCTGTGAAACAAGCAATAAATCACATCCACTGTATTGAGTGAAAAATAAATCATAAATTTTGAAAAAAACAACCAGAAAAATAAATCATAAATTTTGAAAAAAACAACCAGAAGACTTTTAAGCAGTACTGCCTCCAATTTGCACAGCAAGGGGAAATCAAGTCTTGGGAAGGGGTTGGAGTCTTAGTATGCCAAAGGGCTCCTTTCATAGATTCCTGTAACATTCTTGTGATTAAATGCATGTACAGATGTCTTCTGAGGAAGTAAATTCTGTCCTTACCTATCTTCAACTTTTAAATAGAACCTCAACTTTTATTTTGCTGACTTTTCTGCTTTTTCTCCACAAATGAAAATTAAAATTATTTCTTACTCCTTAATATACACACACCGTGGAAATAGTTTTTGAGTGATTTTACCTGCCTGTGAGTTCTTTGACTTCTAAAACTCTAAGTAAACTCCAACATCTGTAATTAATCCCCAGTGTAATATATCTGTAGAGCAGTAATGTCTTATAAACTTATGTATAACTGGGCCATGCCTCTCCTGCATGAAAACCCTGAAGCTGTGATTTCATGTTCTAGCTCCTTTGGAACATGAGACCATCAGAAACCCATATCTAAATATGCACAGATAGAATTCTTTTTCCATCCTTCTGACATTTCTTTACGAATAAAAAGTAAAGTCAGATTTTTTCATACAATTGATGTGTTGCTACAGTACATTTTTAAGTTTGTGAAGGGACATCATATTCTTAAGCTTCATGAAGTGCACAGACTGTTATCTGCTTATGTATCCTCCTACAGCATACAATATTTGAGCATAAAAAATTCTGAAATTAACCTTGTTTCTACAAAATATAAAAATACTGTTTTTATTCAAGGATTCCATATTTTACCAAAATTGGTATTTCAGGAAGATTATTTGAAGTCAGGAATTACACAGCAAAACATAGTCTCCAAAGCAAACTTCTGCTCTCTAAGCCTCACCTCTGTGTTTCACAAAAAAAAAAACCCAAATGTTAGAAAATAACATGTTTGTCTGTGCCTAAAAACCCCTATGAAAAAATGAAAGTGGATTAATTTTTATTACATTCAGTGGGAGATAAACCAGGCTGATATTAAGAAATAAGTTACATCTATGTATAGGTTAATTTATTTATGTAATGTGTATTTGCTATGGATCTAGTTTTCACTTTATACATTCAGAAATACTGGAAAGCAAATACAATTGCTACTTTTTCAATAAGTAGTTTTGAGTTTAAGCATAGTCTTTCAAAATGAATTTGCAACTGTTATTCTGATTTAGCCAACGTTTTAGATTACATCTGTAAGGCTAAAGGGAGAAGTGACAATTACTCTAAGACTTAAAACAACTAAAAAGCCAGTAGAGTACTAGGTCTAAAAATTCTATTTGCATTTTATCTGTCATTGAATTTGCCCTAATTGTCCACTATTGTGATAATGTCTGAGTTGAATACTGTATGTCTGTATGTATGTTAGCACCCAGCAATTAGCTCAGCAATAATTATATACTATTTCTGACCTCTTTGTGCAGCTGGCAGAGGGTGGGGTTTTTAAAATACATCTTCTGCAACTTTAAGTAATTTCAGAAAGTACAAAAATAGAGTTTAATAACTATAGGAAACAATTATTAGATTTGCCAATAATTCCTTATATACTGAAGAGACTTTCAGAATCCACATATGCATTGTGACTACATGCACTAAGTCTTAGTTCTAATAGTGCTCCTCAAAAACTGTTCCTTTTATACCTCAGTGACCAACTCTTTGATTTCATAACTGATCCTGTAATATCCATGAGGGGCACTGATTTTTACTTTTTAAAACCAGTGATTTATTAAATGCATTTTGATAAAGCAGACAAATATGGTTTTAATCTAACATTGTGTTTCTTCACTAAAATGCCTTTCTTGACTACAGTGACATCAAATGACAGAAACACAATGCCTTCTACCTCAAACAGTTGGCACAGGACTAAGAAAACACAGGTAACACAGTACTGCATTGGTTCAGTTGCTTACTTATTACTCTGATGTTTTATCAGTTTCTCCAATGAGGGATGTTCCATGATTAGAGATATTTCTAAATTAAGATATGTAATTACCCCAAAGGTATACACATGCAAGATTCATCAAAGTGAAATGTCAAAAAGAATTATAGATAAAATACTGATTCTAACAAAATTGTAAAAGCCACTACATTTGCATTTTTCTATATGCAAGCCATATGTGGTTCATTAGCACTATATGTCAGCAAGGCTGCAGGTCAGTTTAGAAATCCAATTGCAAATCAAGGGAAACTACTTTCAAATGACATCTGGCTTGCCCTTCAAACCCTAATAATCTAGAGCAAATTGGATCATTAAATTATAAGCCAAAATTAAGTTTATGATTAATAGAGTTCAGAAAATGAACTGCAACAGATAACTGGGCTTTATCCAGTCCATGGACTATTCATGAGCCGATCACAACTCCACAGGGTTTCTTGATGCAGTGTTTTTAGCATCATGTTAAACTTCCTCATTGATGGGTCCTCACAGAATCTGAAATCCAGATGTGGTGAGAGAGCTCCTACTGCCACAGCACCTGTTTGCTGTGTAGAGGAGCAGGAAAGGACTTGCAGTTCATGTTTGTATCTGGGAGTCTAGTTCAGGTGTTGGTCTTACACTGAGGACATGAAAGATACGTGTTCCCTTGTGACAGTCATCACAAGGGGCTTGGCACATTTTCTGACATGTCCATGGGTGGAGCCCGTGAAGTGTCTACTTGAACTGCAGATGAGATTCTAGTCTCTCTTCCAGTGCTCTTCATGGTGTATAACAAAACCTTAAAACTCTGAATTTTTGTGAGGAAGAGCATTTCACCAATCAAATATGAGGCAACAAGTAGGCAATTCTAGGTAAGTCCCTAGGCTTCTCCTTTTCAAAGTAAGCACAAGCGAAATTAGCAGAAACCTTGGATCAATATCCCTGCCAACTAGAATTTATTACTACAATATGACATTCTGCTAATTTGTCAGTATTAGCAATAATTCTTTAAATGAGATTATTATTATTATACATCAAAGTATGGACAGTACTGTAAAATGACATGGCTGAGTTTTCAAAATGATTATACCGCTTTCCATGGGGAAAAAAAAAAACCCAAACCAAAACCACAAAAAACTCACAAAACCCCCCAACAAACCTACACATCATATTGTAGAGCAGACTGCATACCAGTCTGAGATCATAATGAACAATCTCTTCTGCTTTAGCTATAAGACTTCCAGACACAAAGTCTGGATAATGGAATATATGTAAATAAGATAACACTACCATGTGGCTGCTTCACAAAACAGAGAAATATGTAGGCTGCATAAAGTGCAAACTGTGAGCAGATGTTTCCTGTAGGTTTGCATTAAGATAATGGCAGAAATACTTTAATAAGCACAAGAACCTTGTCAGATTTTGGCTTTTAACTCCTGTTGCTTTCAGAGCAGATGTCATTTTCCTCCGTATGTTAATCTATCTACATATGTATATAGCTTTTATCTTGAAGTACCTGTACAAGTTCTAATCCCTTGAGGTTTCATTCTCACAACATGTGAAAGAAGAATGGGCAGTTTATACACAAGTAGCTAAGATGCAGACTGAGCTTAAGACTTGGGCACTTTGACTGAACCCATGATTTAGAGGAGGACTTTTAGAAATCAATCACTCTCATTAGCTGCAAAGCATTTTACTCAAAGCTACACACAGCTTCCATTTAAGGACACAGATTAACAAGTACATGATAAATGCAAATCAGACTGTCACCTCTATAATGAACAATTTAAGAGCTCGTTTATATTCACTGCTGGAGGTGACCTCTTTTAGGGTACGTACTCCAGTTCAGCCCAGAGCCTGAGATATAATGATGTTGCCACCTTATCCTACACAGCAGAGTGCCCTAATTTCAGAAATACTTAGAGAGGCTTGCAGTGTTCAAACAATGCAAAACCTTTTAAAATGGCTAATCCAAATCTTTGGTATCTTCGTACTACAGTACATATCAGCATTTTTTAAATATGCAAATTGCTGCAGGGCCCATGTGCTGATTATTCCAATGAATAGATTTTAAGGCCAGAAGGAACTTTCAGAATCATTGTTCCTAGCACTTGTGGTTACTTGTTAGTAGATGCTCTTGTTAAAACACCAGTCACATGAGGATGTAACTGGTGTTGGTTCAACTGTTCCCAAGAAAATAACATACAAATACAGGTGTTTTCCATTTTATGGTTTGGTTTTGTGTAAATTCAAAAATTTTAAATGACAATACATAAGTAGGTAGGTTTACCATACAACAAATCTCCCATGGTTACAGATATACCAGGAGCACAAGGTTAAGTAAAGCCTTATTTTGTGCTACTGTATCCTCTCACACTAACTTTCATAAGGCAGCTACTGCAGTTAGCTGTGCAGCATCAGGGCTTCTATCAAGAAACCCCCAAGACCTGTAAAAAAGAGCAGCAGGAAGCAGCAAAGGGGTGCAAACACCACTTCCACCCATGCTGCAACCAGGCTGCTGAGGGGAGAGAGCAGCTCTTCTTCCCAAGGGCAGCAGAGCTGTGCTTGCCCTGCCCTGCTTAAATGGCCACCTTTGAATTTAGCGTCTTACGGTTCATCATGACCCAGAAACCAGAAAGTGTCCTGATTTTTAGGAACTTCAGCAAACCTACATACACAGTGAGTTAAGATTTAGCTGGAGAAGACTGTAATGCTATGTGGCAGCACACATTTCCTTTCATACTGGATCAAAACTCACATCCCTCCAACTATGAATCAAACTTTTCTCATGGCAAAAAAGTAATCTAAGATCTTAGGGGTCTATTTGCAAAACAGTGCTATCCTACTATTGTAGTGACAGAACAAGGGACTTCAAACTGAAAGAGAGCAGGTTTAGATTAGGCATGAGAAAAAATTTCTTTACTGTGATGGTGATTAGGCACTAGAATAGGTTGCCCAGAGAAGCTGTGGATGCCCCATCCCTGGAAGTGTTCAAGGCCAGGTTGGATGGGGCTTTGAGCAACCTGGTCTAGTGGAAAGTACCCTTGTCCATGGCAGGGTGTTGGAACTAGATTGTCTTTTTGGGTCCCTTTCAACCCAAACCATGATTCTATGCTTGTGTTTCATAAGAATTAGTCTAGCAAAGAGCATGAGACAATATCTAAGGAAATACTCTAACATAAATTAAGAAGTAAATGTTTAAAATATTATAGATTTTTGTGTTATGTATTCTTTATTAATGCCTAATATTACTCTTAAATGCTTTATTACATCTATTAATTTCGGAATTGTTGTACTTTTACAGCTGCTGTTGGACAAAGACCTGAGTTCCCCTTGGTCTCAGTCCATCTCTCTCATCAAAGAGCACTGTATAAATCTTTATTAGATTAAGAAGCGTTCAGCTGAGCTGGCCAAGCTGGGGTTGTAGAGTAAACCATCTAGAAAGGGAAAATTGCAGTATGAAAGTTTATTAAGGCCAGCTCTTTTTCTGTTATGGATTTTGATATGACAAGACACATGCAGCCCATCAGATATGCACACAGGACAGTACATGCTGTGACTAGACCAGCCATGTCTACATCCAGTGGTGTGTCGCAAGCAGAGTGTGACTCAAGAAAGTCACATTGTAGATACTACTTTTGTACTTCATCCATGATCTTATCTTTGGCAACTAGATGGCCACGTATACAATAGCATTTTATTGTCTAAAATTGGCTATGATGTCAATTTACAGTCAGAAGGAAATTATGAGGATGGCAGAGAATCCCATTACCAATTCACCTGTGGCAGGGGTTACTGTGCACATGTGTGTTTTCCTACATCTCTCCTTCCTAATAAATCAATGTTTTCCATCACCTTTTCCAAAATAGCAGGGTAGAAAACCAGAGAACAAAATCACTCCACAGTGCATAGACACATTTATCTTCTGGAGACCTTTAAATAATAGTCCACAACTAAAATATAAGATGCAGTTTGGAGCAGACAGATGTGATAGACCAGATAAACTGTTGTCATGTGTCAACTGTTCTAACCAATAAAGAGGTTTTTCATTTGTATTTAGAGGAATTTCAAGAGATATTTCTATATTTTAATTATAATGCATCGAATACTACAGCATGCATTTATTATCTATAGACATGTTTTCTTATTGGGTAATTACAGAATCTTTGTGATAGTAAAAATTTTCATGCATCAAAGATTAAATTTACCTTTTTATAAATAATAGCAAAATCACTTTTTTCACCCCCTTCAGAGTAATACTACAAATCTACCTCTAGACTTTTTATTTTCCTTATAATGCATCGAATACTACAGCATGCATTTATTATCTATAGACATGTTTTCTTATTGGGTAATTACAGAATCTTTGTGATAGTAAAAATTTTCATGCATCAAAGATTAAATTTACCTTTTTATAAATAATAGCAAAATCACTTTTTTCACCCCCTTCAGAGTAATACTACAAATCTACCTCTAGACTTTTTATTTTCCTTCCTTTTCTTTCCTGAGGGACAGTGAAAGAGAGGAATTAAATTCTTGTAGAGTAAAAGCATTTCAAATATTCTAAAATGCAAGTATTTTGATGACTGATAAACATAATGCCCTTACATAAAGCAATACACAGAATATTTGACTTCACTCTAGGTCTGAAAAGCAATGCATAATTAAGTGAATATTCCTTAACACCAGGCCTTAACTAATATGCTAATTTCCCGTGTTAAAAAGTAAAAAAAGAAGTGGGTTTTATGAGCTTTGATAGTTCAGGGGAATGCTGTGACACCATGAAGCTAACAGCTGTCCATCCCTTCCCTTCCAGCCGAGCAACACTGAAGGCAATGAGCCACACCAGGCTTGGATGTGCTCCCAGTTGACCTTACCAGGGCTGTGCTCATGGGCAGCACAGCAGAGAACAATCAAATGTGACAGCATGGGGGCCATGAGAGAAGGTGCTGAGGGAGAGATCTGGCTGCTGATCTAAGCATTTGCTCATGAGAAGAATCCCAGGCAGGGAATTTAAGCAAGACAAAGTGAAACAAAGGCTTTCACCAGGTTAGACTTGGAAATCCTTAACTCCTCTGGAGTCAGAGCTAGCTCATAGCAACCCATCTGTCCCAGGAGGTACTCACTCACAATCAAATCTGAAAAGAACTGTAGCAATAAATGCAGCTAATAATGAATATACCCAAGACCTAATGGCACTGCATTTTTTAGCACTGATAGTCATTATTAAACTAGAAACTTGTAACAAAGGAAAACTAAAAATATCCCACAAGCCTCCAGATATCTTGCTTCAACAGTTATTGGAAATTTGCTGGGGTACAGCATAATTTATTTTAAACATAGATGAATTTATTTTTAAAAGGTATGTTTGCTTTTCTATTCCTATGCAGGAGATTACTTTATGGTGCATATTTTCCTATCAAGGAGAAACTGGAGCTCTTAGATTGTTTGCAATATATTTTAAATAACAGCAGGAACCATTATTATTATTTATACTTAGAACAGTAATGACAGTTTAGCAACTTAGACTGATGCTATACTGAGCAAAGCAGCAGTAAAACCAGAAATAGCCAGATTCCACTCCAAAACCCTGGTAGTTTTCGACATTTCAATGAGAGGTCTAAATTAGGACCCAATTAGGTAGCCTAAATTTCCTTTTGTAATCAACGCTGAGAAGAGGACCCTGCTGAGGCACTACTTGGATCTCCAGCAGGCTGAACTGCTCTATGCAGGTCTCTGTGATCAGGAGGCTGCAGCTCCTATATTACTTTTTAGCAGGGCAGCATCTTTTTTTGCCTCCTCTACACTCATACAATTTCCTTCTGTTCCCAAACTCCCACTAACCTTACAACAATGATTTCTGACCAAAAACCTCCGTGCTCAGCACTGCCTTTCCAATGCAAGACCACCAGTTTGTCTTGCCCATCCAGAAAAGATTTTAGGTATTTTTTCCATTTCCCCTTCCTCTACCCTGCTAATCACAGAAACATAAAATTGACTGGATTGGATGAGAGCCCAAAGATCAACTTCCCTGCCATGAGCAGGGACACCTTTCACCGGATCAGGTTGCTCAGAGCTCCATCCAGCCTGGCCTTGAAGACTTCCAGGAATGAGATATCCACAGTTTCCCTGGACAACCTGTGCCAGTGCCTCACCACCCTCACAATAAAGTGTTTCTTCCTAAAATCTAACCTAAACCTACTCTCTTTCAGTTGGAAGCTATTCCCCCTTGTCCCATTACTATATGTCCTTGTAAATAGTCTCTCCATCTTTCCTGTAGGCACACTTCAGGTACTGGAAGGCTGAAATTAGGTCACCCCAAAGCCTTCTCTTCTCCAGGCTGAACATATCCAACTCTCTTTCAGTTGGAAGCTATTCCCCCTTGTCCCATTACTGTATGTCCTTGTAAATAGTCTCTCCATCTTTCCTGTAGGCACACTTCAGGTACTGGAAGGCTGAAATTAGGTCACCCCAAAGCCTTCTCTTCTCCAGGCTGAACATATCCAACTCTCTTTCAGTTGGAAGCTATTCCCCCTTGTCCCATTACTGTATGTCCTTGTAAATAGTCTCTCCATCTTTCCTGTAGGCACACTTCAGGTACTGGAAGGCTGAAATTAGGTCACCCCAAAGCCTTCTCTTCTCCAGGCTGAACATATCCAACTCTCTTTCAGTTGGAAGCTATTCCCCCTTGTCCCATTACTGTATGTCCTTGTAAATAGTCTCTCCATCTTTCCTGTAGGCACACTTCAGGTACTGGAAGGCTGAAATTAGGTCACCCCAAAGCCTTCTCTTCTCCAGGCTGAACATATCCAACTCTCTTTCAGTTGGAAGCTATTCCCCCTTGTCCCATTACTGTATGTCCTTGTAAATAGTCTCTCCATCTTTCCTGTAGGCACACTTCAGGTACTGGAAGGCTGAAATTAGGTCACCCCAAAGCCTTCTCTTCTCCAGGCTGAACATATCCAACTCTCTTTCAGTTGGAAGCTATTCCCCCTTGTCCCATTACTGTATGTCCTTGTAAATAGTCTCTCCATCTTTCCTGTAGGCACACTTCAGGTACTGGAAGGCTGAAATTAGGTCACCCCAAAGCCTTCTCTTCTCCAGGCTGAACATATCCAACTCTCAGCCTTTCCTCATATGAGAGGTGTTCCATCCCTCTAACCGAATTGGTGACCTCCTCTGCACTCACTCCAACAGGTACATGTCCTTCCTGTGCTGGGGACCCCAGGGTTAGATGCAGTACTCCAGGTGGGATCTCACCAGGGCAGAATCACAGAATGGGTCAGGTTGGAAGGGACCACAGTGGATCAACTGGTCCAATCTCACTGCTCAAGCAGGGTTGACCTAGAGCACATGGCACAGGACTGCATCCAGACAGTCCTTGAATATCTCCAGTATTCAACCTCTCTGGGCCACCTGTTCCAGTAGACAGGCAAAATCTGCCAACTTTTCTTACTTACAGAGGGTTATAAGTGCATTTCTCATTGCAATTATTTACCCCAAACTAATTTTCCCCCGGCAGAAAGATGCACCCCTCCAGCAGATATCCCCACCATGTTCCCCTACAGAGTCACAGGCTTTTGGAGGGTGACAGAGCCACCCAGAGGAGACCAGTACAATTTCTCCAGATACCTGGATATGACAGAACAGTGCTAAGCCCTACAAAAAAGGCACAGGCGCTGTTCAGAGAACTGAAGGCACAATGAGAGCATATGGCTCCTAATGCTAATTAATTATGCGATGGGTTAAGGGGGAAGCTGAAATAATAATGCTAAATGAGATTGGAAAGATACTTCCTGTGCGTTTAATTAGGGCATTATCTCTCTCATTTCAAAGAGCACAATATAACTCCAGAGGACCCTTCCTACCCTCACAAAGGTCAAATGCCATAAATTATTCTGCCACAGTAAAATAATTAATACAAACATTAATGACAAATTTCTCAACAATGGGCTAAGCACAAATTCAACTTTATGAATAGCAGCAACAAATCAGTTCACACAGCTGAATCCTTCCCTTACAAAAATATTACCTGTCTACACTGATTCTACACAGACACTCACTAGTTTTGCTTCCAGGTAGGTCGGATTATCAATTGCTCTCTTTTTTTTTTTTTTTTTTTCATTTGAAATGGTGAACAGTTTCATTCAGCAGAATAAAAAGATTCAGTTATGCATGAACTATCCCAACTTTCAGGCATTTAACTTAATTGTGATAAATCTATAACTGGGATTTTTTTACATTCAAACTAACGGATTCCTAAGAAAGAGATTTAACTGTGTCCCTTGTCTTCTTATTTACAAACTTTTTCATTTTTTAATAAATTGTCATTCATTCCCCATCAGTGTGATTATTTGAGGATAACCACACCCTCTAAAATGTCATTAAAGGTATGATGAGGCAAGACTTTGTTCCAGAGAAATAATGTCTGGATTCTTTGAAAAAGAACAGCAATTCCCCTTTAAACTCTTATAGTGAAAACTTGTTACCATTTATTAAATGGTCACTGTCAGCCAGAAAATCACATTAAGTTCAAGAACAATCGTAATTAGCATTGTCAATCAAAATGGAACAATAATAGGCACATTAACACAATAACATGTTGATACATGAAGAAGTGAAGCTCTTGCTGCCTAAGGTAATGCTTTAGTCTGAAAAGAATAATTGCCAACTACTTCAAAGTGCTATAGTGAATTAGGTTAGTTTATAGCATAATTAGAGAGTAAAAATGAAGATATGCATGTGCCAGATTTGAAACTGGCCATTTTCTACCTGCAGTGCTCAGAATTTTCAAATGCCTTCTGCAATGCTTTGCACCTTGTTATTTTCAGGCACTACATCAAGTTGCTTCATGTCACATCCTATTATATTAAATGACCTAACAATTCAATTGAGTTCATCCCAAGGTATCACAATGCTGGAAATATGAAGGAAATAAAAATATACTCAGCAGAAGAGCTAATGAAATAAAACTTTAAAAAATGATCTTTCGGTTAACCAGTTTTCAAAGTGTAGGTTACATAATTAACTTAGTTTCTTGGTTCTTATTCTTTGATCTTATTCTCCCATTCTTTCCTCAGCATCAGAATGATGCAGAGAGACACAAGAGGAGGAGAGACACATCACAAAGAAAAGCTAATGACAACTGGAGGATTAAGTGCAAAATACCTTTTGAAAACCTAAGTTCACTGCTAATTACTGTTTCCAAGAGTCCTTTTTAGAAAATAGGAATTCTTTGACAAATGAGACTTCTGAGTTATTATAGGGAGAATTCTTGTATTATAGGGAGAAATCTGTTCCCTAGTCTTAGAACATCTTTCAAAAGTTTCATTTTCTTTTCCTTTTTTAGCAACTTTGAAGCAGTTTTTACGAAGAAGAGATGAGTATCTATCATCTACACAATGTCTAAAGAGAGTTAATTATTTAAAGCCAGCACCTTACATCAAGCACAAATATGAGATTTCCATTAGCTTTAATTGTGAGGAGACATTAAAGAACTTGCATCTCCCTCCACTAGTAAAACATTTCAAAAACAACTAAAAAGAAGTCTGACAGATGGCAAAATATCTTAAAGCATTTATTTAAAAGTAAATGTTAGGTCAACGTAATTAAGAGATTCAGCAGCAAACGCATCCTTAGCAAGTTTTTTAAAATCAAATATCATCATTATCGGAAGAACGTGCTGTGTAGTTCATACACAAATTAGAGCCTGAATCGCTGCTTTTAATGCAATGGAAAGCAAAATCTTTACCACGACAATATAACTACTATATCCTAACATGTAAGAATATAGAAAACTGGTTTTGCTTTCAAGACCAGGTTTATAATACTATTATTTTGGAGACCTTGAACTTAATGGAGACAAAGATCCACCTGGATCCCCACCCCTAACCATACAGATGACTTAGAATACATTGTTATTAAATAGGGGGAAATGTATATATATTTTAAAAATAAATAAAAAGAATGCAATGCCTTTTTCAAGGGGTTGGGTGATTTAGGACTGAAAGTGAAGGAAGTTAGCATGAAAATGAGTACCTGATTACTGAAACACTGTGATAGTCAGCAGCAGCCTGGATCCCCACCCCTAACCATACAGATGACTTAGAATACATTGTTATTAAATAGGGGGAAATGTATATATATTTTAAAAATAAATAAAAAGAATGCAATGCCTTTTTCAAGGGGTTGGGTGATTTAGGACTGAAAGTGAAGGAAGTTAGCATGAAAATGAGTACCTGATTACTGAAACACTGTGATAGTCAGCAGCAGAAGGAAGGGAAGCAGTAGTGAAGGTTCGGCCGTTCTGTTCTCCAGAGTGCACCCACAGCCACATTAATGTTGAAATCTTTTGAAATGCTATTCCACATTCCCATGCAATCTAGCAGCAGTTGTGAAAACATCTTTCAATCATTTCTAATAGCTTTAAAATTTTATAGCACCTTTCATCTAAATGGATCTGAAAACAGGCTTCTAGCTTTATTCACTAATTTTAGAATTTGTAGTGCTTAAAACAAAGAGCTCCATTAGCTAACTTATAAATAGGCTAATTATCATAATGTGACCTAACTACTGTAAGTTGCCTACATGGCAGAATATACAACTTTAAAGCTGAAAATCGCCTGATTCTTTCCTTTATAAAAATCTGAGTTCAGACACTGGCAGAATCATAAAGAGAAAGGAGCAACATACAACAAATTTCCAAATGAGGCCTCATTACAACCAATTCAAAATTCTCTATTAAAAGGAATTTTTTTCTAACTCATCAGAACTGTAGGTTGTAATATGACATGCCCTATCTGACAGCAGCAGAAAACCAGGAGGGACTTCGATCCTTACTGTTTTCACAGCCCACCACACCACCTTCCTACCACCTTCAGGAAGTGGAAGGTCCATCCACGTGTTCATTTTTTTGCCTAATTAATTACTGTGTGAGCTGCACCTTCAATCTGTCCTCATATGACATCACTAGGGAGGGTTAAGACTAGGTTTATCAAGGCTTGTCCCAAGGCCTATACCTGAAGAGGAGCAGGGGAAGGCTCATCTGCTTCCCCCAGCAGTGAAATGTCCTTGGCCAGGCAGCTCAGCCCCCTTGCTGGCAGACTCTCCAGCGACTGAGCTTTGCTGTATTTTAAATTACTATTGAAGGGAACATTTCAAAAGCATCAGATTATCAAAAGGATTATAAATTTAGGAACTTACTCTTCTGTGTCCCTTACAACCTTTTGGCAATCTTTACTCTTCACTTTTACTGTCTCTTTACCTAAGCCTGTCTTATTCCTCTTCCTGTTACGTTTGCCTTCTCAACTGGAAAAAGAAATTGAAGTAGGAACTGTTGTTTTTATCGCACATGTTCACAAAGCCTATCACATGTGCGATTTCCATTGCTAATAAACTACATGTCTAAACAAAATCTCTTCAACAACTCTTTTTAATTCTCTGATGACATACTTAGGATCAGAGAAATGAGTTAATAAAATATGCAATAACTAGGTATGTCTGAGTAGGTCTTAACACCAGCATAGCTTATGTGCTTTTTCTTTCCACAACACACACGCTGTTTTGAAATACCAAATGTAAAATCAAGTCAGTAACAGCAGTCCTTTAGCAGAATACTCATTTAGTTAGAGATAGTGGGACTCAGAATAGGTATGCAGCTGAGCACAGAAACTATTATATTAACTGCTAACAGAGACTGTACAAGCTTAAATGAGTCTATTACTATAAATACAGAACATGCAAATTAATTTGTGTCTGAGGCAAATTAAAATATAGCCTTGATTTTCCGCAAGATAAAATGCTGGCTTAATACAGAATGTTTTAAACAATCACGTTAGTAAATAAAATTGGCTAGAGAAGTAAGAAAACTGCACTGACCAAAGCAAGGCCTGTTAAAAGATTTTTTTAAAAAAATTAAGATATTCAAGGTATGTGAATGGTTGAAAAGTAATAAGGTCTGAATTGACTTAGTGATGGCTGTCATAAAAATCTGGCAGGGTATTCTATTTACAATATCTAATAAAACTGTCACACACAGAATTTATAAAAGCATTTGCCCTAGAAAGCTAAATCTTTTTGCCAAGGGCAAGTTAATAACCTCTACAGTTCATTTGAATATATGGGCAAAGAGATGTTTTGACTAACAGAGCATCACAAGGTGAGCACTAGGCAATCTAATAGGTATTGTGAGAATAGGATGATCCAAAAATGACAATAACCTGTTAGAACACTGCTAAAAAATCTTGTGAACTTTATAGCCATTGTATGTGATGATCTGTCCTACTGAATGTATGCTGTGCATGTATGTGTAGGTGTGTAAATTTTACTGATTGGGATTTATACATGCAGCAATTCCATGTTAGCGGGCATTAAAATAATTCCTCCTCAAATACTCAGAAAAGATGCTGACTTGTGAAGTAGCAAACTGAATGCAGTTAAGCATGCTCTTAAGATTATGCAGGGCTTAGTGGTTTGACAGATTTAAGTCACCAACAGATCAGTTGAAATCCAGGATTTTTCCCTCATAAAAATCCACATTTTAAAATTAACTTATTTTAAAATTGAAGCCTCAAAAAGACATCTTAATTTAACTTAGAATGGTGTCCCACATTATAAATTATGTATTCTCCAGAAAAATGATTGATACTTGGCCAGAGCTGCATGCAAGTTCACGGGGAATGAACAAGTCCCATCTTTGATAGCAGTAAAATTCATATCCAGTATGATAATAATCACCATATTAGAAAAATGCATTTGTTTCTGCCAAAGAACTAGGAATTATTTTCTGCCTTGAGTGCTGTCTTGCCACAGATTACTATTTACACCTGAGCTAGCTAGTTTAAAGCTAACTTTGGATATCTCTAAAATATGCTGCCATCACTGCTATGACTGCAACTTAGACACACTCCATGACAAGCTACATTAGTTCCCCCAATATACTGGCAGTGAACATCTGCTGAAAAAAATAAACCAGGACAGATTCCATTAGACCTACATGCCTTAAACCCTGCTGCCAGGTAGTTTTGTGCAAGACACTTGGTGATACTGCACAAAGGAAAGGGTCCAGCTAAATGAGATAAGCTTCAGATTAGGTTTTAGTCATCATCCCAACAGACACATTGAGGCAACAGCTATAAAGGGCTTCTGCCTCTGGCTGGTGGCCTGTCCCCACAACACAAAGGGAATTTTCCTGTCCTGCTAACGAAGTGCTGCAGCTGTGTACCTGGCTGTTCAGATTTTGCTGACTATGATTGTACTACAGCAATGTTATTTTACCTTAAAATTTAAAGCCTTAGCACCAAAAACCAATTTAAAAGTTCAGCTATCACACAGCTTTTATAAATGTCACTAACAGATCATAGGAAAAGTCACAAACCCAGAATGAGGTGATTCTCTATTCCTGCAGTTGAAATTACATGAATTACACCTTTCGTGTGTTCTTATGTGAGTGACTGATATCCAGGTGCCTGATGAGCACTTGCAGTTGAAATGATATTAATAATCTCCCTATTTCTTTCACTCCCATCCACAGGAGAAACAATTATGATTGATATTATTTTGGTTTTTTATTCTCTTGACGGAATGCCATTGCATGAAGGCCTCTCAGAGAGGAGTGTGTCAAATTTACTTAAAATTTACTCTGGAAAAATGGCAATACATGTGGCCTTTCAAATCTACTGTACATTCAGCTTCAGCGTCTCACCTACATGAATCCATAGCTGTTTTTCTGGGAATGGAATCATCCAGGACAGTTAGTGGCAACAGAGAAAGAGGTAATGCCTCAGAGTGATAAGGCAGTCCTAAAGAACCCGTGATTTGGCACAGAAAGATTAAGCAATACACTCATTTGTGAAGTGATGCTTAGTGATGATTCTGTTATTATCAAGTTGTAACATATGTTCAGGTCAGCAGCATACATATTGCATCCTCGATTTCAAAGTTAATTTTTTGGAAAAAGATCAGCCCTCAATTTCTGAAAGCCAAAACTTCAGCAGTTTGAGTTAGAGAAGCTGGACCGGGTTAGAGGAGATTAGAAGTAACGTCTGTTATGGCATGTCTGCTGCCACTTCTTAGTTGCCTGGTAATGCACCCTGTCAGGCAAATTTAGGAGGGAACAACAGCTGATGCTAGTGGCATTCTGTGGTCCCTGCCCTTGCTATGTCCTTGTAATTCCACACACACCCATGTACACACTCTTCTACTGAGAATGCCATGTCACTTTGCTACCACTAGCTATTAGCCAAGGTAGAGTGCCCATTAACCCAGCAGAGTCCCAGCTCTGCTCTGACAGGTAACGGTGCCAAACACACATCACTGCTTTACATGTGCTTTATAATACAGCTATGGTTGTAGCAGCATCAGCGTTGAGGTGTATGTGATTACTTTTTGGCAGTCTGCTCCCAATCAATCATCCCACTCTAGCCAGCTTTCAACCTGCTGCTTTTGGCCTACTGCCTTGTTATCTCATGGCTTCTTTCCTCCACCAAGCATGCTAGCTGTGATCTCAGAAAATTACCCTTATTTTTCTCTACTCAGGGACTATGATGGACCAACTATCCTGGCTGGCTGCTGCCAGCCACATGCTCTCCTTACTGGTTAGATGTTCTTTTCCTCACACAGGTTATAGATATGGGTCCAGAGAACTAGAGGGCTGCCTGCCTGCCTGCAGGGATATGAAAAACAGCCCAGGACCCACTATGACAACAGCAGCAACAACAATAATGCACCAAATGCCTCCATGTCAAAGTGACCCAAAGTGGTTCAGAAAGGAAAAAGAATATGAATCTCAGACTTATTTCGGATTTATAGCAATACAATGGGGCTGTTCAACATGAACATATCCCTTATGATCCAAACAGGACTGAGCAAAATGTAATTTCATGATGAATGTGAATGAACAAGGTTAAAGACTTAGCATAAATACCCCAAAGTCATCCAGAAACATTCCTACAGTGTAATGGATATTGGGAGATTGTTAGAATTGCTAGACTAGTTGCCACAGTACTCAGACATTGCAAAAAGCAGTAAAAATGCCTCACAGTTTTTCCCTGTGGAAATGTAATGTGGTGAGTACATACTGCCAAGGAAAAGGGAATCTCCTGCTGCATTGCTGTTATCCTTTCTTGTGTTAAAGGCTCAAACTGTAGTAAATTAAGAAATTGTCTCACTATTTAAAAAAAAAAACACAACAAAACAAAAAATCCACAAAACTAACTGTTAGACAAAATCTAAGTTTGGAGTAACATGATATCATTACCCTAAAGTCATCAGAACCAATGGCCAGGCTGGGTGCACCACTAGTTACTGCATCAAGGAATGTAAAGTAATTGAAAAGACAGTAGGAGAGTACATTCAGTTGCAGCAGTTTTTAGTATTGTTGTTCATTTTCATTGTTCACTTTTGCTTTC
>NW_008692939.1:76871-103994 GCF_000695815.1 Acanthisitta chloris | reverse complement strand
GAGGACATTCATCCAGCATGTTCCTTGAGCAGCACAGTTCAAAGTGAAAAAAAGGACTACATTTACGATGAACATTGAAACATCAGTCTCCTTGGACAAAAGCATTAAAATTAATGATAGTGGTAAGACAGGCAAGGAAAGTCATGACTGCCCTACAAGCCATCATTCAGGCAGCAGAAAGGTAACTGTGATTTCCACCTTCACTGGGATCACACGGCCAAAAAAACTAAACAAAATACGCTCTCTATAGTAAGCAAGGGAGCAGGTAAGTGATAGTTCCACATACTGTCTCCTACTTGACACTCAGAGTGGGAGATTAGGGTGCAGAAAAAGGTATCTGCCCCATATTTTAAAAAAAAAAAAAAAAAAAAAAAAAAAAAGCTGTTAAAAGCCTTTCCTTTCAGGGAAAAGAGCAGGAACTGAAGACATTCATCTCAGGTAAAACCTATTCCAAGAAAGGCAAAAGAAAAGGAAGCTCAGGGAGGACCTGAAATTCTTGGACATCATTTGGTAGGGACTTTGTCCCAAAGTGAAATATCGAAAATGTAGAACAAGTGATAGGACTAGAGGAACCGGTCTCAAGTTGTGCCAGAGGAGGTTTAGATTAGATATTAGGAATATTTTTTCACCAAAACACTTGTAAAACATTGGAGCAGGTTGTCCAGGAAAGTGGCGGAGTCACCATCCCTGGAAGTATCCAAAAATAATGTGGATATTGTTTATAGATATAGTTTAATGGTGAACATAGTGGTGGTGCTAGGTTGACAGTTGGACTTGATGATCTTAAATGTCTTTTTCAATCCTAACAATTTTATGATTCTGAGATTCCTGTGGTGACAAGAGTGACTTTGTGTGTTCATGGAGGTGACCTCATTTACAGTAATCACATAAAATAATGACCTCTCCATCATCTGGGGTAATGAGAGGGGAAGAGGAAGCTCGAATAATGCTACAGCCCAGAGCTAGAACAGCAACAACATCCAGTTCTATTTATTGGTAGGAAACCTTGCATCAAAAGCACTTCCAAACAATATATTTAACTGGACCCAAAAGTTATTACTAATATTATAAAGCATCACTGCTTATCCCTGTTCAGGAATTATTTCAGGGTCATAATCATAACAGGCTTTTATTTATTTCTAGAGCACAGGCAAGAAACAAGCTCAAAAAACCCCCTCCCAAACCTGCAACTTTAACTTCAGTGTTTTTTACTTTTTCATGTTTTGGTTCTACTCCTGGTAGTACAGTTAGTGAGTCAGAACTGCCTTTTGCTGTTTTCTTTGCATAAATTAAAAAAAGAACCTCCACCAAAAAAAAAACCCCAAACAAAACACCCAAACAAACAAACAACAACAACAAAAAAAAAAAAAAAAAAAAACCACAACCCAAAATATATACACTGGCTATTCTAGCAGAACTGTTTGCTCTGTATTTCAAGAAGTGAAACACAGGCAAATATTTTGTTTCATGCAAAATGCAAAACCTTCCTTCAAGCAGGACTGGGTACATGGACGAGTGACTCCTTCTCTTATTTATGCTTCTCTGATTCAGATATTTTTCAAAGTCCTGTTTCTATTCCCTTACAGTCACATAGCAAAATTCCTACCGGTTTCAGTGGGAGCTGAATTGTGCAACAAGATTATTCTCTCTACTTGAATTTGTGACCAAGGAAATGAAATTCCAAAGCAGGGACTGGAACCCACATTTTTTTACATGTTGAAGAAACACCTGGGTCCTAACCAACTAAGAAGCTGATTTGGATTTTTTTTTTTATAACTTGATATATGTTTCTGAAATGAAGTTTAACCCACCCTACAAAAGCAAAATGCAATAAAAGTCTCATACATTATTTAATACTGGACATATACATTGGTTCGAAGTACACACCTTCCCACCTCCACAAAGTCTGCCCGGCTGTGAGATGAGTTTTATGGCACAAAATATGCTTGTTCATTAGTTTTGGAAAACTACATTAACCTTTTATATTCTCATTACATTGTGATTTATTTCCTAAGATTACAAGGAATGACACAATTGGATTTTGCCACATGTCTCGTCCACCATTTCAAAAGTGTTCAAGATCATTACAAATTAAATGACACAATAACATGGTCAATATTTCATTTGATGCTTCACAGCTGTTCAAAGGTGTGCCACTGATCTCAGACATGAGGGAGACAGCCAGATCTCACTGGTGCTTTTTTGGAAAGAGCCTATTTGCCCATTATTGTCTGCAGATTATTCCAACATATGTGGGTTATTACTAAAATATATTCAGACGCTCTGCCTTCCTATCACTTGGATCCAATCCAATCTTTCACAAAAAAGAAAACAGTTGGCAACTATTTTCACAGATTTTTCTTTTTACCTGAATCACAAAACATTTTTTCCCCCAAAAATAGAATATAAAGCAATTTTCCATAGGTTCATTCCAATGTTCATACCAATATAAATATCAGATTATCATAAGTACAAACTGGAAGAGGTGAAGTTTACGATAGATATGAGGATGTAATTCTTTACTGTGAGGGTGTTGAGATGCTGGAACGGGCTGCCCAGGGAGGCTGTGGACACCCCAACCCCCCAAAGCATTCAAGGCCAGGCTGGATAAGGCCTTGAGCAGCCTGGTCTAGTGGGAGATGTCCCTGCCCATGGCAGAAGGGCTGGGACTAAGTCCCTTCCAACCCCTTAACATTCTATGATTCTATGATCTCTGCAAGGGAAATCCAAACCATATGTGCTAGCAAAATAGTGGTCATAATATGGGCCTACCTTTGCTCCTGTGAGATGAACCACTGTCAGGCAGTTCTAGGCTGCAACTAGAAGGAATGAACCTACACTTCTGGAGATGCACATACTCCTGCCTACCCCAAACCAACACGTCAGAACTCACCAAAGTGTAAAATTTGCCAAATTCTGTTAATATTTATAAATGTCCATGACACAGAAGTATTAATAAGTCTACAGAAAAGGAAGGTGATGGCAAAGTTCCTTAGTAAGCTATTAGAATAAACAGATGATTAAATCACAACTTTTGAATGCATCTTCTGCATCCATTTTCCTTATCTATTTGAAAACAAAAAAATGAATTCTACAATACCTTTACAAGTATTCATGGACATAGGCACCTACCCATCCATGGAATCTTTCTTGTAGTTATTGCTATAATAATGTGACATATTACACTAAATCAGTACTTTTGTGCACTATCTCACAGACTTTACTGATACGGTGCGACAGTTCCAGCACCTCTTAAATAGCCTTCTAATCTTTTTGCACTTTGAATCACACATGAAAATTTAATTATATGTGATTATTCCATCAAAGTTCTCCTAATCTACTACAGCCAATAATATAATATTGTAAAAGGAAAAACCATTAAATTTTACAAGATGAGTATTCAGGCAATCATTATTTTCCTCTGAGATATTTAATCATTGTTTTAAACTCATATAGCTGACAGAACAGAAAGTAGCCACATCCTGTAGAGTCATGCAGTTACCAAAAATGCAGAGGTTAAAATTGGAGCTGATCACATAAACATTCAACATTATGAGAACCTGCTGCCACAGAAAGCACATTAGCAGGCAAGTTAGAATCTGGTCTGTTTGGAGAGCTGCATTTTATGACAGAATCCATCTTGTTAAGGTCCTCTGATGAGCATCCCACAGTATTTATCTTTACAGCAGAATATAGAGAAAGCAATGGCTACAGAAGTCTCCATTTTTATTTCAAACCTAACCTCCACTCCTTGTAAGTAATACCAACACAGCCACTTTAAGCAAAATACAGCAATAAATTGGATTGCAAGGTTTTGATCATGATTTTCATATCCTAATCAAAGCCAATGTGAAGCATTACATGGACATGGTTGATAGCAAGTAGAAAAATGCTTACATTACCAAAGATAACTCTGCATGTGCACTTTCATACATGCTTATATGTTCTTTCACATCTGTATTTGCAGATGTTACAACACTGGGAGCAGGGGCAGGCTTTGTACTGTCACATTGCCACACTCCGCTCTCCCGAACCAAGGACAAAACACCTTTTCTTGTTATGTTGAGCAAATGCAAAAAAAGGATAGAGACTTTATATTTCTAGGAAATAAAAAAGGAATTTTAATTCTATGCTCTAAGCAGATTTGCATTAGTTTTCTAAAACAAACTGTCCATCAGAAAAAACCCAAACAATGGTATTCTTAATGTAAATCTGACAAACCTGTCAACTGAATTTCCTCTCCTGACACCTATTCTCAAACTGCAATGGCCAAACTGTGACACTCAGCCAGTAATCAGCAGAGAGGAGTGAAGCCCTCCTTCCTCACACACACAATAGTCAAACACCCGCAGCAACAAGGACCAGGAGCAACTGCAAGGATGCCAGCTGTGTGTCACAACCACCAGCCAAGGCTGGCCACACTCCCCAGGGTAACAGCCACACAACTGCACTGCTTGCCTCTATGCATGCCTCTCATATGGGAAAATAAGGTATGGAATGCAAATGATCACACTGAGGTATCACAACTAATTCTAGTTTTTTATATAGCACTGTCAGAACTTAGGAGGAACAAGAAGAACAATTCAGATTTGCTCTACTGATTATTATTATGTAGAGTACATGAGTTTCATTTGCCTCTCACTCTGAAAATAGATTAGTGTAGCACATTGAGTACAGAATACCTCTGCAGAGTCACCATTCATTTTCAGAAGTCTGGACAAAGGTGTGTGAGTTACATTAAGAAAAACAGACCAACTGTATGTCAAGACAGACTCTGAGAAGAAGGAAGTCCAGGAGAGAAATAAAACCAAGTTACTCTTCTGTTTAGTTAAAAAAAATAAATAACCTTTACATAGTGCTAACACTTTGATGCTTTCTTCCTGACAGTAAAAGATTCCTGGCATCCTGAATCAGTGATCATTAAATGACAATGTGATTTTCTTCTTTTTAAGAAGTTGTCCACTGATTCTAAAACCAGTCATAAGATTCTCATGAAGATGACCAACACTAAAATTCTTTGAATACCCCTAGTTAGTCATCAGGCACTTTCTATAACATTTTATACTATTGAGAACATTTTCAAACATGTAATTCCAGAATATCAGTGATAGATTAGAGTATCGGAACCATCTCAAATGCCAGATCTTTTATACTTCCTATATCTTTCAATAATGAATTAACTTTTTGCTTAATGACTAAAAGTTTAATTAATTTACTGAAAACAGGCACAACTAACCATTCTATTAATTCATTAAAATCCACCATTATCTTTGAACCTGTTTGAAGTTTAAATGGTATAATGTTATTTCATAAATGTTACCTTAATTGAGTTTAAGAAAAATGACACAGTATTAAGTTTAAAATGACAGAGAAGTAATTTCAGGATTTCTTTTCTGTGATGAACACTATTTTAGCTCTCCTCTTGTATTTCCCAAGAGATATGTGAACTCAATGCATCAAAGATTAATACCATTAATTAAAAGCAGGCACTATTTACTAGTCACAATTTTGGGTGGATTCTGGTTATTTTTTTCCAAAGGCTCTTTTTCATATACAGGCATGCAGAGGGTGGTGGTTAAAACTCACTTGCATACACCAAGCAAAAATTAAGCAACTTCACTTGGATGAACCTGACTTCTCTTTTAATGAACACAGTAAAATTGTTCACAAACACAGGAGTACATTTCACATACTTCAGTTTTCAGCAGTAACCTAGATTTCATGCTCCACAATCTGCCTCTTCCCTTTCCCAGATACCTTAATTTTCTTCTAACATGAAACAGGGACTGAAAAAAAACCCCAAATAAAGATTCCTGTTATGCAGATATATTAAAGACATGAGGTTAGCTTTATATCCCCTGCCATGAGGTAATCACTTGCCAATTTACTGACGTGTCAAAGTAGGATTTAGCACTGGTTCTACTGAAGCTGTAGTGTACATGTAAGCAGTTTAAGTTATAAGAGAAGCCTAAGGCTTTAAACTGTAAGCATTTTCCAGGCCTAGAAACACAATCATTTTGTCCAGCTAACTACTATGAAAAATCCTGCTATCTTCCAGTTACACTTGAGCTGCACAGCTACTGCTCAGTTAGTAAGAAACAGAAAGGTCTTTCTCCTGAAGCTTGAAAACAGTGGAGAAATCACTACAACCAGAGACAGTCCAGCAGCCTACTAGACAAGTAGCTCCAATAGCAGTAGCTAATAGCACTCTTTAGCACAGTGAGGCCCCTAACACTTAAAAAACATGAGTGAACAAATGTAATTTTCAGTCACTCTTGAATCCTGGTCTGACATAAAAACCTTGAGGGTGGTGTGAAAAATATCCTAGTTTACTAGTGTTGTCAATACTATTTTAGAAGGTTAAGAGATTTTTTTTGTCCAACTTTCAAGTATTCATAGACATTCCCAAAATAAATACATCAGAAGCGTGTCAAAAATACTACTGGTTAAAAGCACTATGATGGAGTAATTTATTTTTGAGAAATAGACCTGAAAATAACACTAAGTGCCTATCACTTACAGAATGTGAGATGCTTCATCTGTAAAAGTATAGAAAAAAGACCCCAAAAAATTCTTTTCATGTATGAAAATGCCATTCACTGAAATTAACATTCCCTGAACTGTACATAGAAGCCTGATGAACTGCTGTTAAAAATAGTAAAAAATTACCTGGGAAACAGGGCAAAAGTGTGATTACAAAGTTAGCTCTGGCTACTTAATTATATTTAGTGTCAGTAGAGTCAAGAGTTATCTGCCATCATTACAGAAAAGTCCCACATTTCCAGATGATTCAGCATTAATGCAGCAGAGGATAACCACTGCAGAAGAGTGCCTAACTTGAGTTACACATTAGGGAAAAATATTCAGCAGTGGAGGAGCCTGAGTTTGTGACTGTTTTTTGATCAGTCTTTGATTTTTTTTAAAAAAAGCATTTTCAGTGTTGGGATTTGCAAGCAAAGCACAGAGGACAAAACAGGAGCTGTTGTGCTGTGCCAGTGTATGAGAGTCAGGACACAGGAATGTCTTGGATGCAGGGCAACTTACTTTTCCCTATATCTTAAGAGGATGCATGTACAGAAAATGTATAGAAAAGCTAATCAGGACAATGAAAGCCAATCCTTATGGATGGAACAACTACAGCGTGAAGAATGACAAATATCCCAGGGAATCTTACGCCTGGAAAGTAGATTATGAGATAGAGTTGATAGCAGTCAACTTAAATCATGAATAGCAAAGAGGAGTACAGCAACTGTTGAGCCCATTCCTCAATACAAGAATCAGGGGCATTAGATGAAACTATGAAAAAAACAAGTTGAAATCCAAAGGCAGAGTTCTTCACACACTGGAGAGCTCAGCTTTGTCCTGGTTAGCTAACCAGTATTACTGCATTTTACATAATTTAAAAGACTAACTGAAAATGTTCTTGGAGGAAGAATATGTCAAAAGATATTTATTTAAATTCCTGAGCTGTAAATTGATAGTAATTGTGAGAAAATTCTGAAAAAATATCTTTATAACTGGTCTTATCAGAGAATACTAGAAACAGGACAATGTTCCAGTCTGTACTAGGCCTGACCTAATATTCTCCATGTCCTTAGAATAATCCTAGTAATACTCGTAAATGAAACACACTTAATAATAACTATGGGTTAATTTATTAATGAGATTTATTGCTGCATAAATATTCAGCAATCTGAAACTGTGAAATGCCTAAGCATACAGGGAAGCATTGAAAAGTTTAAGTAAGCCAATTTTTTGACACAGTAAGGCTGCAGTAGATTTTATACCTATGACAATCCTTATAGTCTAATGCAATATGAAGTGCTAGCTCATAGACCAACAGAAGCATCAACTAATTTTTTCTTTCCTGTATTTCAATAAAATGCAAACTTTTATAAAGTACAAAGCAAAACACAACCATGCAGATGTGTAAAATTAACAGTATAAACTCAGGAATTGAGTCAGTTTTTTTTTTTCCTCCTTGTAAAGCATAATACCATGCTATTAATTTAAATCCATTTGGAGTTCTGTTTCTTTACCAACAGATCTGTATCTGCATGAGTTCCATAGGTTGCCATGCTATTTTGTTGGATTAATGACAAAAAACCCATGCATGTATAATCAGGGTAATGTGGTAGCACATTTCAGCTTCTGCAGGTCATTTATAATTTATGCAATTTGTTCCCTCTTTTTAATGGCAACATTTTTCATTCAAAGTTGTGCTTCCCTCAGCTGCAAAATGGAGAGTCATTCATTTAATGTATGCAGATGGAAAACAGAAAGAAGGTCAGACAAATTGCAGCCTTATATTTCGCAAGAAAAGTAGAATTCCACATCCTTCCTGAAAAAAACACTCAGAAGTGTACTTCAAAATACTGTTTGGAACAACAGCAGAAGGAAACTGTGAAAATATTTATGCTAACATTCTGTTGAAATAACTTGAAATATAGTGCCATTCCACTTATTTAGCACTGATTTTGGCCTGAAAAGGCAAAGCAAAACTACAAAAGCTACATTCAAGGTCAAAGAACAACACAAACCCCAAAAGACATGAAAGTCCCAAATGTCAAAACTATGTGTATTCCACCATTATTAAACATATTTTGAGGAAAATTATTATATTTTAAAGACCGTCTAACAAAGAGTAATCAAACTTTCCAAAGGACTAATTACTTTATAAATTACCAAGTATTTTCCTGCTTTACTTTTTTAAGGCTAGTTCAATATTATTGAAAATAAACTAAATATTAAATTACTTGGTTCAATTTTTATCTGCATCTATATAAAATACTTAAACTGATTTTATACTCAATTTGTATGCCATTAAAGAAGATCAATAACAGATTTATTTTTTTACTAACTTTTAATGGCTCTATCAGAGCTGTCAACTGCTAAAGAAAATGACTTGGATATATCCTTGTTACATTAATACGTGAAAAATGTGAAGGAAAGGATATCTGTTTCCCTAAAGCATTTTTTAAAAAGGCTTGGTTTAAAATTTTAAATGGAACCCAATCATTTCCATTTCATTAAAAAAAAACCAAACCAAACCCAAAAATTCCAGTTGCAGATTTATCTAGAAATTTAAGCAAAGAACAGACTTGGGTTTTTTTTCCTAAGTAGAGCACAGCTTTTCAATGTTGAAAAGTCAATTTTAAGTTCTCCTGTTTGACTTCTTATTCAGTGGAATGCATTCAAAGGATTACAATGCAAATCATAGAATCATAGATTCATAGAATCAACCAGGTTGGAAGAGACCTCAAAGATCATCCAGTCCAACCCTACAGTCATTACTAGACCATGGCACTAAGTGCCACGTCCAGTCTCGTCTTCAAAACCTCCAGGGATGGTGAATCCACCACCTCCCCCGGGCAGCATCTCTGTACTCATTTAGAGACAAGTTTCTCAGTCACCTTGCAGAGAGTATTGTTACTAATACAGTTTTGTTATGTATTTGCAGTGCATCAGCTTTCAGAAATCCAGCGGTTTGATGATGTTTAATGACCTTCTGAGAGAAAGACATACACATGTCTTCAGTGGAAAAGTTCCTCACTTTTTTAATATATCCCATTCAATTCCAGGGAGATAAAACAACAAAGGCAAAAAAAAAAAGGTGATCACAAAAGAAATGTCTTTATTAGAAAAATGAAGTTTCTGCACTCTATTTTTAGAATAGGTTGTATTCTTATATTTACGAAGTCTAAGAAAGCAGTATCTCTACTAAATCTATACTATAAAGTAAGTTAAGCAGTAAAGTGAGCTAAAAATACAGTAGAGTTTGCAAATTTCTTTGCATGGCCCTATTGAGCACCAGTCAGCAAAACTGCTTCTGTAAAATCTTGGCTACTACCCTTTTAAATTTCACTGCTTAATTTTAATATTCCAGAGCTGTGACTTTTTTGGATGATAGCTCTTGAGTAGTGGTGAATCCAATGGTAAAGTAATTTTGTTTAAAGTTGAAAGCTAAATTTCTGGCCTTAACAGAATGCTGCTAAGCAACAATATTTTCATCATCAGAAAACACCTTCCATCAATTCCTTACCATACCCTTTAAAACCATTTGATTTCCTGAAAAAGTCCACTTCAACTCAATTTGCTAAGTCATTCAGATGAACAGAAACAGAAGAAAAATATCAACTGTTCAAGAATTTTTAGGATGAATTAACTCAATAGGGACAAGGGCTCTAGAGGGTTATTCACAAAAAGGCCAACAAGGCCCTATAACACTGTGGTTTGCTACTCAGACAAAGAAAGTATATGGGGAGTGAATCAAATTGTGCTTCTGCCTACTTTGTAGTTAAGTGCTGAAAACAAAACTGCAGTGTCTCAGATAAGTGTACTGGTACCAACCACGATCACCTGTAGTGTTCAGTCATATAGCACTATGGTACAATGACAAGTTCCTAAGTAGACCTCCTGTTGAATTTTATGAAAAAAATCTTCATATCAGACTTCATATTCAGTACGTTTGACCACTAAACTATATGTGTCTTTACATACCTCATCAAGAAGCTCTCCTTTTAATATTATAAAGATGTTTCCAAGGAATATTGTCATGCATAGAATTTTGTTTCCTGTTGTATTGTTAAAAATTTCATGACATTATGCTACTTTCAGAATAGGGCAAGAACACCTCATTCAAATGGTAAGTCTGGCTATCTGTGATCTCTTATTAAAGAATGGGTGAGATACTGTTTTTCTCTGTCACTTTACTACTCTATTTGTAGAATGTGGTATGAAGCATAGGGTTTTTTCCTTTTAAAATAGGTATAATTGTGGGACATAAAAGAGGTTCTTGAGAGAACAGAAGGCCTGTGTTGTAATGCCTGGATCTGAAGGGATCCTGGCTTTCCAGTTCTCCAAATGCAAAGGATCAGCAGAGTCATTAACATTGCTATCAGGCAGCAAGCCGATAACACATTCTGTGAAAAAGCTCATCTCTTGTGGAGTATAATGTATGTGTTCTGGCCTAGAAGATAAAAAATGTGTAGCAGACTGATGGAGTGAATGTCAGAATTCATTTGCTTTGCCATAGGCAGAACTGTTGAACTATCAGAAAGACTAACTCTGAAGTCGAGCTTCTAATGGACCTTATACTGCAGGGGTAGCTGAACCAGCAACATTGTGCCAGAGAAATCTGGAAATCTATAAACCTGAGCTCTCAGCTCCTTACTCTTCCGAGGGGAAAAATAGATTGAAAGCAACTAAAACAGGAACAGGCAGATGTGCATGTCACGGTGTCAAAAAGGAGAGCTGGGAACTCTCCCTCCTACACAAGGCCCTGTGATTTCTTGAAATGGCAAAATACCTTCCGTCCAACAAGTAACTGATAGCATGCAAAGAAACTATGAAGATTGATCTGATCTGACTGACTGATGTTTGGATCTGCTGACTGAGATCAATGGCTGATTAAATATTCACGATGTTAATTTGTACATTGCATTGAGCACCTTAACAGTAAGATCAATTCATTAACTATTTTAATAAGTCTACACAATTGTTAACAGGGTAAATTCCATTTGTTTCAAACAGTATTACAGCAGGAAAACATTTAAATTAACCCTTAATAGCAGCAGTTAAAGGACCCGGGATATTTTAAGGATTCCCATTTATTATGTGTTAGTTCCTCCAGTTTAGTTTTATATATAACAGTATGTTACTTTGAAAGTAAATCATGACTAGACCTTTTAATTGCAAAATAACATCCAATTGTCCATGCACAGCATTTTCTAGGTGTTTGGCAAGCTCTTTTGTGAAGCATGCCTTCTTACCATATTTCATTAGGCCTCTCATCTACAATTTTCTTACAAAACATACTAATATCTTGTTCATTTTTGAGAAGCTTAGCATGATTTTTGCTTTCCTATTCTTTGTGTCGCTTAAGAGGATAAATGTGGGCATGAAACACATGGTTTGAGCTCACTGTGCATCAAACTATATGCTCTATGTATATTGGAAACTTAGGTCACCTCACTGCCAACAGTCCCAGTGGGCCTTTGGGGCAGCTGTAAAACACTGTCTCCAGCAGAAGGAAAGAGTCTGAAAAAAGGGCTGCAAGAAAGGCTGCATGCAAAATTGCTGCACAAAGGTTATCCTAATAAGTGCCAACATGTATTTGTAAATATTTATGATGTGCCTGACACTTATATCCTGGCCAATTAAAGTGGAAATTTAAATATAGATTGTTAAACTGTAAAGTTAAGAATAATACAACAAACAGTTACTACTTTCTAACCACTGCAGTGTAAAAGTTTCATGAAGCCAGGGCAATGCATCAGACTTCCTTCCACATCAGTTCTTTGCTTTTTCTTTACATGCCATTTTTTATGAGGAAAGAAAAAGGAGGAAGATGCTCAACAGTTTGTTAACGTAATTAAATTATTAACACATTTTAGGGTTACAAACTAACCATAATTCTAATTTAATATACTATGGGTAGTTAGCACTTTATTTTTTAATAAAGGTGAAAAAAAAATGGTACCACATTATCCAGTGATTGAAGTTATGTGACATCCTAGTGTTGCATAGCTGGTAAAAAAAGTCATTATTGAGTGCTCTCACAGGTCTATTAAGTATTTCAACATGAAAGATTTAAGTGCAAAAGTTTGGTTTATATTCATTATCACATGTAAAGAACAAAAAATATACATAGATCATCATCATTTCCTTCATTTGTTGCTAGTTTGCAAAGGAGGAATTATGATAGACAGGTATAAGTTCTAGTGTTGTCACAGTTTTGCCACTTATCTTGCTAAGGATTATAAATTTAGGGAATGTTTGCTTTATCTTCAGAAAATATGTATTTAGTAACAGAGAGGACTAAGCTAGACATTTTATTCTCTCAGGAAATTAGTGAGAATTGTGACTTTGTTTTGTTTAGTCAGGTTTTGTTGTTGTTCTATTAACTAATTATGTTTAAATCAAGGGACCGGTCTCGTACATCAATATTTCTTTAAATATTTACTCCTTGTACGACAAGATTCCATTTATTTATCATTGGCATAGTTTCACTACTTTTTAAAATTTGTGTCTAGTTCTTTTCCTTCTCTCCTCTCCCCAACAAAATGTCATGATTTCAAATCAATACGTTTTGGGCTCAGTCTGCCATGGCATCTCTGTGAATGACAGTTTAGTATGTAACATAAGCTTTAGTGACAGGTTTCCAGTGCTGCAGTACTGGTTTAGGACAAGACAATGCTAATTCACCTCTGCAGTGCCACTAACTAATGCCCTGGACCCCAGACAAAAATGAAGGTCTTCAGCTTGTGAAGCTTTTTGAAAAAACAGTTTTGCTATCAAAGAGACTTGCTTTTATGTGTGTAAACTTGATATGGATAAAAACCAAACCCTATTTTTGCTATCAAAGAGACTTGCTTTTATGAGTGTAAATTTGATATGTATAAAAACCAAACCCTATCCAATTAACTTGTATTTCTAATGGAGTGAATGCCTGTTTTGACCTGACATAGTGGTCAAGACTTTTGAACAGATCATAGAGCTTGAAATAACTCACCTCAACTTCATTGCAGGTATTTCCAAGATCTGTACCTTCAGAAGTCTCAAACGCTATGCTATCATAACATTTACCTTTCCTCCATGTCATGAGTTACCAAATGCAATTTTATTTTGATAGTTTTATAGACACACAGTGCTTGCAAAAGAAGAGTAGTTATCAACTGCCTGATTTGATGCATCACTCTTTAATTTTGCATTATTTTCCACTAAAGAATAAGAAATGATCAGGCATCCTGCATCACATCTTGATAGACTTAGGCAAAATTTGACACCAACGTTTTTATGTTCAAAAAAATATGAATGTATTCATTTCACCAGGACTCAAGCCACTATTTAAAGTGTCCCTTACATTTGGAGATTACTTATTGTATTATTTACCTTAGGCCTCTTCATATCTATAGATTTACATCATGGCTTACATTTAAGCATAGAAGAGTATCAGTAGCTTTCAGGGGCCTACTCACAATATCCCAAATTTGATACCTGTTCATGTCTGCAAAAGTTTATCTGCTATCTTCTACCAGCTTTTGACATAATCAGAAGCACCAAACAGCAATTTGTGACTTGCTTTATGTGCATAATTATACAGATTTGCCTGGAGGATCCAATATGTGCTATTTCCATTACTTAGAAAAACTGGAGGGTACTTCTTCCTTCCACTTTTAAGAATGCTCATATCTTTAGCATTTATAAGGGATATCTTCAAACTGCTTTTCTAAAAATATGAATCACTCATCAAGCACTGCATTTCAGAATCACTTTCAGATTCAAATACAGACCTTAAGAAATTCACCTATGCATTTAGATCACTGGATTTGTCTAGCTTTCCTAAGTGCACTGTGAGAATATAGAAATACACGAGCATTTGAAACCACCAATCTTTTAATACTGTATAATAAGCTATAGACAAAAATTGCTATTTAAAATGATATTTTAAAATGTTTCTTAAAACTGACATACCTTTTACCCTCATAAATCTTCCAGTATATGCTGAAGATTTAAAGAAAAACACTTTTATAATTTTCCTATTATCTTCAGTCTTTGACTCATTATATGAACCTTGGGTATGATTTCCATTTCCTTCTCTTTACCACAATCTAGAGAGGTACTAAAAATTGTACTGACATAAAATGAATTAATACATATTTCTAACTATTTTATCATGCGATTACGGCAAAATGTTGTGTCAAGTTAATTAAATATAAGGAAATGGAAATGCAAATAATTATTTAGTTTCCTAAAAATAGAGAGAAAAGAAAAATCTGAACTGGCTTGTCACACTAACTGAAAGCAGAACATATGAAATAAAAATTATACTCTTTTCTTCCTAA
This sequence comes from Acanthisitta chloris, assembly GCF_000695815.1. NCBI lineage: Eukaryota > Metazoa > Chordata > Aves > Passeriformes > Acanthisittidae > Acanthisitta > Acanthisitta chloris. Next base: position 89,148 of record NW_008692939.1, on the reverse strand, counting down.
ACTCTGCTGTAAGAATGAATCATAAGTCCAATAGGGGAAAAAAAACTCTCATATTAATTGACCTATATTAGGTTTTCATAGTTGGAGCCCCAACCCACTGCTTCCCCTAGCATGAAGGCAATTTATTTAAGGCAATTCATTATCTTTACCATCTAAACTAAATCCCTATTTTATTTTATTTAAAAAAAAAAAAAAGGCAAAAACATTAGCCAAGGACTCTCAAAATCACTTCATGGTAGAAACAATATATTTGATAATACATATGGAATTATTCCAACAAAATTTAGTCCCGATACTAGAAATGTTAAAATGTATGTGATCATTTATTTCACTGAAACTACTCACAAATTAACAATAACATTTTTGTGTTTACACTCCTTTGATTTAACATTCCTTCCTATATGCAATTTTCTCTGTGTCAGGCACCTTATTTTAATCTCTGTTTCTCAGGAGAGAGGGAAAGATAAGTGGCCTCTTTCCTCCACATTGTCTGAACCAATTCTAGATTGGTAGTGCACAGGATTTGCCCCACTCCATAACAAATAGGAAAATGTCAAATGTAAAGGCACCTTCCTTTCTGTCAATTTAGCATGTAACCTAAGTGGAACAGAATAAAAATTAAACATCAAAAAAATAAAAATCATCAATATATTTTAAGACAGGCATACTGTGAAGCTGTCAAACAAATTATGTTAATTACAGACCATCTCTAATTGTTAGAGCAGAGATTTCTTGTACATACTTCTCATACATAGACTTTGCTCAGTAACATCAAAGGGTAATCACAGAGCTAGACTGTAAAAAATATTTTAGATGAGGGTAAAATTAGGATATGGTGTGAAATTTAACTACATTTCCATTAGCATGAGCAAATATTTTAGATGAGGGTAAAATTAGGGTATGGTGTGAAATTTAACTACATTTCTATTAGCATGAGTGAAGCACAGTGGTTGTTTAGGGCACTGAACTGGCTTTAGGGTTGCTCTCAATTTCTTCTAACTTCCTCTTCTCCTGACTTTGCCGTATTGCAGAACTGTGGCCTTGATTTATCCGAAATGCACTTCAGTTTGCACGCAGAGTGACAACATTATGCCAAGGACTGGATTTAGCCCTATTCCTTCAGGTTTTCAGCTCAGATTAGTTTCAGGACTATACCTAATAAATCCCCTAAATACCTAAAAAGCAAATCAATATCTATTTCTGGCTCATTTGCTCTGCAATTATCAGCAAGTGCTGAAGCAAAGCATAGAAAATACTAATTAAGGAAAAAAAAAAAAGAAAACAAATAAAACAGAAAGAATGAAAATAAATACTTAAATTCCAGTAAAGAGACAAAGCAAGCATAGAGCAGCAAGGCCAGCAGCTGCAGAGGTCATATTGCTCATGCCTGCTGTGCCAAAGGAGACCAGGATCCAGCTGCCTGCCAGGGCAGCCTGCTCAGCCTGGTCCATGTCCTCTCCACCCTGTCACTGTTCCTCTCCACCCCAGATCCACTGAGGGCGAGCAGCAAGGGCAGTAGTGGGTGGCAGATATCACAAATACTCAGTGTAGGTAGTTTTGTGCCCAGTACTACGTGTAATAGCAGCTGTCATAAGCATGATGCTTGTGGGACAGCATAAGAGACAAATATAATCTTTTCTACTGTATATTATTATTTTTCGTTCAAGAAACAGTAAACCCTGGAACATGTGTTAGTCCCTTACCAATAGCCACCCTGTTGTGCTCATTAGTGCAACCATAAAAATACTGTATCAAAAACTAAACAACCTGCATAAATACATTTGGCTCTATCACTAAAACAAAACTACATAGTTTAAAAAAAACCCTATATTTCCCATCCTTCAGCACTCAGGCAGATGAAAAACATCTGAAATTCATTTGAAGCTACACTAACACAGCAGAAGGGAGGAGAGCCCCTCCAGCATGGTATACCACATCCTTGAGCACGGAAGGTCAGTAGGGAAGTACTCTGTTAGTAGAGATGCCTCGATTTATACCAACTGGAGATTTGACTCAGCATATACAGAATTAGCCAGCCTGCTCCCTGTCCCTGGTCAACTAAGACAATAATTCTTGGTTCGTATCAACAAATGCTTTCCATAGCATGACTCCATAAGTCTTTTCAAAATAGATTTTGCTATGTGATGTTTTCTTTGCCCTATAAAAAAGTGCAATTGGCCTCTTAGACTAAGTCTTCTTGTTCTTAATAGGAAACATCAACTGCATCACTCAACAACTGAAAGGCATTTGTTCCTGTGGGCATGATCCTATTGATCAGTTGGCTAAAGGGGTAATAGATTTTTTTAATGTTTACTTCCCCTAGTATCCAACTATTATGGTAGTTCACAAGAAAATAACTCATTTGAAAAATAAGTGGAGCATAATAATTCCCAAACCCTCTCTTTTCCTTCAGCTCTATCTTTTCACTACATACCAGTATCTACAATATTAAATTCACATTTATCCCATTTCTTAAAGCAAAAGAAAACAAGCAAGCATATCCCCAGAAACTATATCTACAGCAATGAAACCCATATACAAACTGTGGAATCATACAATTGCACACAAATTTTTAAGGACCTCCTTGGCAGTCTTTTCCAGTTCCTTGGCTCTAATACGTTTCTCTATAGCCTCATCAACAGACTAAAGAAGGTTTTTGAGTGGGGAGGAGCTTTTTGGCTTGAACACACATAAGCATGATACAGAAATCTTCTTTCCTACACACTATTTTGTAACCCTCCCTTCAGAATTGAGCCAAGTTCACAGTACATCTATGTCTTGGTCACAAATTGCTTTTGGTATCCATCAGTATGTTCAGAACACTAGTTTCACCCTTTTTCCACCTGAAGGAAGCACACCTAAAGCACACACAGAGTATGTTCAACTGAGGGCTGCAAGGCTTCAAGGTTGGGTACGAAACAAACCTGCACCCTTCAGCAAACCAAACTGCTAATGTAGACACACTCTTCATCAAACACTGAAAGGATTAAAGTATAACTATAATGCAAAAATCTAGAAAAGAAGTGTTAATAGTAGATAAATCCTTGAAATGTTCAAGGGGTTATTGGATAATAATAAGATAACAGTATTTCTTTACTCTTAGCTATGTCCATTATATACATATACCTATAAATACACATAAGGTAAAAAGATTTTGTATGTAAGTACATTGTAAATAACTTCTCCCCGCCTCGATATTTGCTAGTACTTTAGCTAACCAGCTGTTATTCTTCATGCAGCAGGTTGATAAATGTGTGAAAATTCAGGTTACCACCAGCCAGAGTTGCAACTCCAATCACAACTGAGACACATCTCAATAAGCCCTATAGCATCCCATCCTTACAGACTGGAAACTTAGATGAGAAAGAAGGAATCCCTAGTACCTCACTGTGTGACTCTGCCTCATGCATTTATAGATAAATAACATCCTTGCCAGTACTATGCTTCACTCTGTTCTTGAGGGAAAATACAGATGGTCACAGAAGGTAGAAAGCAATGTCACCCTGTAGTCTAGAAGTGCTTCTAAAAGGATAATCAAGGTTTTGTTCAATTAATCCCTTGTCTCAATCATTCAGAGCACATCAGCATGAAAAGAAAGGGGGGGCAGAGATTTTGCAACCTACTGGATCCTTTCCCCTTGCTGATTGTTGCAAGGTTGCAGAGCCCATACAGGAGAGTAAATCAGGGTGCTATTATACTTGATATTTTGGAACCTGCATACAACAGATGCATCTGTCTCCTAATTACTAAATGAACAAACAGATTTTGCTTCATAGAAATCCATGTTATTCATTCGATCAGTGTAAGCAAATTTAAATTATTTACCTGTTCACTGAATGCTAGTATATATGCTGAAACACATATCATAAAAATAATGGGGTCTTCACAATGAGATCTCACTGCAGCAGGGGCTTCTTGAATCTTTGATGAGAAGTGTAGAGAAAAAATTGTATGCATGTGAGAATAGTCCGACCCTGCTGCATTATTTACCCACACTTTTTTCTCTTACTATCAATGCAAAACAGGCTGAAAAATGAAGCTGGAAAACAGTGCAGACCTTCAGTTTCACACGTAAAGCTATGCCTTTCTATAATCAACTGACATTAGACATAATCCACCTTATTTAACCAATTCTTTTTTTCAGAATTTGAGAAATGCTTAGAATTGCTTACTGGAGCAACAAATTACAAAATTTAAATTAGATTTCATTTTATCCAGATGAAGTCTGTCCTGTGGTTTTGTGTTCTAACAAGGTGGCAATGTGCTGAACTGCCCAAAAAATCAAAAAGAATCACTGAACAGCTAATGTTTCCTTACATCCTCCTCTTTCACTTACTGCAATGCATTTAGGTCACGTTTTTGTGGAGAACATTCTCAACAGGGATACAGGACAAGGGTTCAGAAGAAAATGTGCTCCTTTAAATCTTTCTGCTGTTATCTCTTCTGGCACTCTGCAGTGGCAAAACTCTGTAGCCAATTGTATGTAGGTCCATTTCTAGTGAATTACTTGACCCTCCTCCCCCCTAATTATTCTCTCCTCACACATCTTTCAAAGCATAAATTCCCTTTGTACCAAAGCAAACTTCAAGTTATACCTGTATGGCATTTAAACTTTAAAAATTGCAATGTGAACACCTGCTTTAGTTGATAACCATCTGTTTTCTGGAGAAATCAAAACCTTAATAACATGGAACTAACAGATGGAAAGTGAGGCCTAGACTGAGCAGGTTACTGCATGCATCAAGATAACACAAAAAAAAGTGATATTTTTAATGAATCGTTCACACCCTCCATTATTCCATTCTCATCCATCTGAACTGATAACCCATCAGCACTCATTTTAATCCTTCAAGGACTTACCATTCAAAGGCAATTGAAGATCTTTTAGGATTTAGCCCATAATAAATGGATACTTAACTATTGAAAATGGTGCCTGAAATAGGTCATTCCAGCAAATTCCCAGTGGCCAAATTCTAATACCAATTACACAAAGATCTTAGTAGGAACTCAAAATTGCGAGTGTGTGAAAAAATTGTTAATTAGCCTAACACATCACCACATTGCAACTGTATTTATGAAAGAAATCTCTTCAAATCTGTCAGCAACTTATGAAAAACTACAAGCAGATATTTTTATTGCAGTAAAAGTGGTGGCTTCAGTGTTTTCTTCTGTATCTGTCACTGCTTCCATGACACAAAGTCCTCAACTCTAGAAGAAGAGTTTTAATTACCGTGACTGGAGGTGTGTGTGTGTGTTGGGCACACAAGAAGCCCAGAACTGAGATGACTGGAGTGGCCTATACACAGTATAGGTCAGTGGCAAAAGGCACATGTCCAGTCCCACTAGACCCACAGGGGATGTCTCTTCCTCATTATGACAGCTGAGAGACTGGGACCGTGTCCTTACATTCATACAGCTCAAGCCCAAACAATTACTTTAATTTTTCCTGTTCTCACAGAGTGAATTAAAGCACCTTCAGAAAAGTTTCTTATAGAAAGCAGTTTGGGCAAAGTATTGATTTGCCTTTTCTGAATGCTGAGGTAAATACTAAATAAATTGGAGCAGCTGACAGAATAGATAGAAATCAAGGCAAACTTGAATGCTACCCTAAAATTGTGTCCACAGCAGTCCTTAGAGCAGTGAAACAGGTTCTACAGAGAAAATTTAGAATTTTTAGATATATTTTAAATTCTTTTCTAACAGGAGAATGAAAATACAACTTACTCCAAATCAGCATCCTAAGTCAACTCTAAAAACACATTTTCAGTTTATTAAACTGAACCAAAGTATTTTATTTCCAAAATACTTCAGACTAAAGTGAATTTCAGACTGCTTCTACTCCAGAACTTAATTAGAATTTGGGGACTTGACTGCCTACTGTTGTCCTCTAGGTTCCAGTTAAATCTCTAAGTTCTGTGTAACACATCAAAATAGCAGTAATCAATTCAGAAAACTGAGACTTAAAACAAGAATAGAGGCCTGGTTCATATAAACATCTTTCAAGTACACTTCCATCAAATTGATTTTTTTTCAAATTAAAAAACCTTCAACAAAATGACCTTCTTTACCCTACCAGTGTTTTCACTTGCAAAAAAAAATAAATACAAAATTAGGCAATTAGTGCATTCCAAAATAATCTGCAGTTTTTCAGTGGCAAATATATTTCTAAATTACCCATTTCAGTTTTGTTAATGTACATGCCTGCTGATTTTCACTGTGACCTAATCTGTTGGGTTTGTGGTCTACACTCAGCCATTAACACTATTTAACAGTTGTTAAATAGTATAATCGCCTGTTGTTATCTTGATGTAGATTCAATTCCAGTGTTAATTGCTCTCAATGTGCTGCTCATAAAACCATCCCATGCCATATTCTGAATCATCTACTTGGAGGAAACCTAAAGTGAAATGGACTGTACTGTACCTCAGTAGAAAAATTCAGTTTAATATAAAAGACGTATACTTAGGAAAGTTATGAACTGAATATTGATGTGGTCCCATTTTGAAACGTCAAAACAATTACCAGGCAGATTTGGGGTGACTGTTGAGAGCAGGAGCTTGGTTTCAAGCCAGCAATGAAATGAAATTGCCCATCTGCTTTTCAAGATCTGTTAGTAAGTGAGCACACACTCAATTCCAACATTTCAAGAAGTGAATTGCTTGAACTAGAATTATGCCTAATCTTGCTTCTCCACACCCCGCTGCTCTCCTCCTCCACCACCCCTCCACTCCATTATTTGAAGTCTGTAAATATCAGAGCTACTGCTGGATAGAATGGTGGCGGGGTCTACAGTGGGTCAGTCCCCACTACTGGAGTCCAGCACATCCTCTACCACGATGAGAAGTAGATGCACTAGTGCAACAACACTACTGAAAGAAGAGGAAAGCCACCATGTGAATAAAAAAATAATTTCTTCCTCTCTGTTTTCATACTACATAGCTAAACATTTGATCCTGTTCTCTGAGTTTTGACTAGTATGTCAAATTAATGGTCCTCTAAAGATCTGTTTGTTACACACCAACTTTTTTTTTTTTCTTCCTAACAATCTTTCTTCCTCAGTCTTCACAGTCTTTTTGGGGAAATTACTGCTGCCAACACACTTCCCACTTCTGCCATGAGGCAGTTTTGATGCTGTAGGATAGAAAAGATGTGGTATACGCCTATAAGACCAAAAGAATTGCTGACTGTCTCTTGAGACACAAATCTTCCAAGACAGTTCCCCTCATCCTGGCCCTCTCCACCATACACTGTGTTGCTGTTCCCTCTAGGATTCAATGCTGCCTACTAAAGTTAATGTGCTTCTGTAGAATCACACTCTTAAATAACTAGATGAAAAGTGGGGTTTTAAAGTGAATTATCAGAATAACAATTTTTAAGGCAAATGCCCTTTTAAAGTTTCAGAGGGAGAATAATAACTTTAGGTTTCTGCACATAGCTATGATTATGCTTACAGTAATGCAATATTTAGAAGTTTATGCATGCTCACATGTATGATTCCTGTCCATTTTCTGGTCCTTACATAGAAATATGATGGAATCACATGAGAATTAACTATTAAAAGCATATTCCTTCATGAAACACAGTTTGGGAATTTTATCATTTTTAAACAGAAAAAAACCCCATAGGAATGTTGATTATGCAGACAAAATTCCTATACCAATGTACTTACTTTCCAAAACTGCTCTCATTTAAAAATAAAAAAGCAACGTACTTACTTTAAATACTTCTATACTTACTAATGTACATACTTTGCAAAATTACTTTCATTTAAAAATAGAAAAGCCACCACTACCTCCTAGCATACCTTTGCCAACTTAAGAACATATGCACAATCAAAAATGAAAACAGAAAGAGAAACGTATGTTCATATGCAAAATATTCCAATAATTTTCCATTACTATTTTTAAAAAAAAAGAGAAAGATTTCTACTTTTCTCACCCATACATCCACAGCTATGCTTTTATTTTCTATAATAAATAGCACATTTGAGCTTTAAGGATGAGGTCCTGAACTGACTATACAATAAAATGCTGAAAGGACTTTTATTTAAGACAAAGATTCCTGCAAAAATAAGAAGCCACCAGGAAGATGTTCCTCAAATTCACTTGATAAACTCTCAATGACAACTACTCCTACTGCTTATTCCCAGCTCTGTACTTCTCCATCACTTTAAACAAAAACATTTCTGGACTAGGACAAGAAAGATCAGACCACATAGAGAAGGACACTACGATAAGAAGTTTTGCTTATTTGAAGTTTGTTTTACTTGAAGAATAAAAATAGATTTGACAAGCCTCACTAAAAGCCACCATCTGAACTAATAATGAGAAGGCATTCTGTCAGAAACAGAGCATACTACTGTCAGACTCCTCTGCTCTGAAGGAATTCAAAGATTAAATGCAAAATCAGGAGTTGTGCAACTACTGTAGAGAAAAGCATTTGTCACTTCATTGAGTGGCAATAATATGACTAAATTCTAACACTGTCAACTGCATCCTTTTATTATTAAAAGCAATATAGAAATGATCATATTATCCAGTATTTCCTCTCCTTATAAAGCAAGAGCACAACTCTTACAACTATCAAGCTGCAAGTCCAGTACTACAACTGTAGCAACATGCTATAAGAAGATGCAGTATCAAACAGTGAGAAAGATTGGCCTGGAAGTTGTCACTGGTTCTATTTTTTCAGTGCAAAACCAAGTTTTAAATCAAACTAAAATTCTGTTCAAAACATCTGGACATCTGTATTTCAGATGATACACTTAAAATGGTCAAAAATACATCTTTTAAAGAGAAAATTATTTTAAAATATGTGTTTAGGATTATAATAAAACTTTTTGAAGTATCCTTCTATATTGAGAATACCTCAACATTTGTAAATAAGCACATTCATATATGTGCCATGCTATTCTTATATTCAATTTCAAAATGAAAATACAAGACACTTTTGCATACCAAAGGGAAGCTACAAATGACTCTACAGCAGAATCTATTTAAGTCTTTTGCATGTATAAGATTTAACAAACAGAAGGAATGTGGGCTGCTGCCACCTATAATTTCAGTAATATCTATGTGCTATTAAAATTATGATAATCTGGAAATACCTCCTAAATAACTGCATTTACTAGATCAATAAAAAGGAGTTATCATCATAAATAAATGTCTAGCCCCATATTAAAGACCTATCACTCAAAGTATTGACATACTGATTTTTAGTAATTTACAGCTCCTGATAACTGCAAACCTAGATTCCAAGATGCCAATAATAGACAAGTAATGCATTTTTAAATTCTTGTATAACCAAACTACCTATTGTTTTAGCTTCAATTCCAGCCATAAAAGTAACTTAAAAAATCCACACATCTCTTTTACTGCTCCACATTGCAGAAAGAAAAGAAACTTCAGTACTTTTCAAGCTGGCATGTCAATATTTATTTAAAGAATTTGACCATTGTCAAGAAAGTCCTTGAAGGGGTGTCCAGACCTCAGAAACTGGAAAGTTTATTGCATAGTGAATCTCTTGTTACTCATATCCTGGATTCCTGAAGAAATTCCAGTTTCATTAGGAGAGCTCAGCAATGTAATGGGATGCTGCAACGAGACAATGGGTCTTACTCACAGAAATACCAAAGGGAAACAGAAGCAGCTTTTGTAAGGGAAAAATATTTCTAATTATCCTGTGATGGTCTTTTTCACTAATGATTTGCTGGCTGTTATCTAAAAGCAAATACAAAATAAAAATCCACATAACAATATAACAATAGCATCTCCTTGAGTTTTATATATCATGAAAAATGGAGGTACACAAATATTTTTTGTTGTATTGATTTCATAGTAACATCAGTGTATTTAGCAAAGCAGGAACTAGGCTGTTGATACAGGCATGGTTTGTAGGGTTTAAAAGGTCATTACATAGCTTTAAACAACCAACCTTTAACTAATGAGGGGAAATTCTCATTCCCACTAACAGCAAGAATCACTGAATTTTCTATTTGTGCATAAAGATCTTTCTTTGAGATCACATCTTCAGACGTGTCTACTCGCCCTGGTAAGACCGCACCACTTCTAGCTGGACACTGACACTTTCCCACATAGAATTATGTACTGCAAAATTTGTGTATCCTTTGTAAACCTTGGCTGCCAATTGCCCAGAAATCCATAGCCACTGTAGGCTTGCCAAGGTTTCTGTGCCCACAGACTGAACTCATCATGTCACAGATGTGCCTGAGCCAAAGCATATACATCACAGGGTCATTCTGCACACATGCAGTGTGTCCTTCTGGAGAACTGCTGGTCCTGCAGCTTTTGCAATTGCTGGTGTCTAAGTACACTTGATAGTACCAGATACAAATTCAAAGTCCACAAGTACTCTTGCAAGCAGTGTCACTGAGTGTAAAGTTACACAGTAGCTTTGGTCTGCCAGCTCTAGGAGCATTAAATAATATCCTAATGCAGCTGTGCAGTTTGGCATGCCTAATGTTGCAATAACATTTCTAGCTCAATGTAAGCAGTGCTAATATAGACTTTCCTGTACACTGTCCTGTACAATATTGAAGAACTACAATTCTTTGTACAGGTTGTTTGAAGAACTAAAGTCTTTCCATATTCCAGAAAGACTGAAACTGCAATATAGCTTTTCCATATCTGCTCTATCTTTGTTCTTTTTGGCATGCCTAATGTTGCAATAACATTTCTAGCTCAATGTAAGCAGTGCTAATATAGACTTTCCTGTACACTGTCCTGTACAATATTGAAGAACTACAATTCTTTGTACAGGTTGTTTGAAGAACTAAAGTCTTTCCATATTCCAGAAAGACTGAAACTGCAATATAGCTTTTCCATATCTGCTCTATCTTTGTTCTTCTGACCATGACTGCAACTGCTGTTGAACCTAATAATAGCTTTAAGACATCCCCCCTTTAACTTTGCCTAGGTGTCTACCATGTCGGCTATAATAAATTAGGTGGGAAAACCTCACAGACACTATTAATCATAACTTTCAGTCATCAAGTACTCATGTGTCCACATGAAACATGACTTTCATACTCACACAGAATGACAGGCAGGAGACTGCCTGGTCCAGGTCCTGTTCAGACCTGTCAGCCACAGTCAGTTTGGTTTCGAGTATAAGAAAACGTGGAGGCTCTCTGAGCAATCTCGACCAGTATCTGACCACCTTACCAGGAGAAACATGCTTTCTTATGTTCAGGTGAATCACAGAATCATTTAGCTTCGAAAAGACCTCCAAGATCATTTCCTCCAATTCTGTTAGTGCCCACTTCCTCTCATTATCCTGCCTCTGGACACCAATAACAAGAACCTGGCTGCCTATTTTTTCCTTCCCCCATCAGGCATTTACAAACCTGGAGCAGATTCCCTGAGCCTTCTCTGCTCCAGGCTGGACAGACCCAGATAGATGCTCTAGTGTCTCAATCACCTTTGTGGCTCTTCCCTGGACTCACTCCATAACTTGTCTCTTGTACTGGGTGCCCAGCACTGGACCCAGCAGTCCAGGTGTGCCTCCTCAGGGCCGAGGAGAGCAGAAGCATCACATCCCTTAATCTGCTGTCAGTGCTCCTCCTAGTGCAACTCAGGAGGCTGTTGAGTTTCTTTGTTACAAGGCCATGTGACAGGGAGCACAGGTGGTGTTCACCTCAGTTCCTGCAGTGGCAGGGATGGATGAGGAGAAGAGTTGGAAAACCCACCTTATAGGTGGCTAAAGCATTGGTGCTACCAGCAGAATTTCAGCTTTTTTGACCATGCGGCATATTCTGTGTTGCCAAGCCTGGTAGAGTCAGATGGGCTTCATCCTCCCAGCAGGTGCAAAAGAACTCTAGCCCATAAGTCAGCAGAGCTGATCAGGAGGGCCTTAAAATATGTTTGAAGGGGGAAGGACTTGAAACCAGGTTTTTAGAGATGAGCCTCAGGGTGAGCAGCCAGAGTTAGGACTTAAATCACCATCCCAGCTGAAGGACATGTACACTAACACACGCAGTATGGGGAACAAACACGAGGAGCTGGAGGCCATTGTGCAGCAGGAAAGCTATGACTTAGTCACCATCACAGAAACGTGGTGGGATGACTCACATGACTGGAGTGCTGCCATGGATGGTTACAAGCTCTTCAGAAAGGATAGACAAAGTAGGAGGGGTGGAGGGGTGGCTCTATATGTCAGAGAGTCTCTTGACCCTGTAGAGTTTGAGGTAGGTAACAACAAGGTTGAGTGCCTGTGGATCAGAATCGGGAGGAAGGCCAACAAGGCTGACATCTTGGTG
>NW_008692939.1:0-76097 GCF_000695815.1 Acanthisitta chloris | reverse complement strand
ACTTCTGTCAGGGATAGCAAAAAGTGTTTCCATAAATACATCAATAGCAAAAGGAAGGGCAAGGAAAACCTTCATTCCTTGTTGGGCATGGAAGGGAACACAGTCACCCAAGATGAGGAAAAGGCTGAGGCACTTAACACCTTCTTTGCCTCAGTTTTTGATACTAGGACAGGTTGAGCCCTAGCTGTCCTAATCCTCCAGAGCTGAGTCTCCTCTCTTGAGCTGGTCTGGCAGAGTCACAGCCTCAGACAGGCTGGGAGCTAAGGTACAGGATACTTGGGACTCTACCCTGTGGAGTGGACCCACATGGGACTGTGCCCTTGGAAGAGCCTCCACCTCCTGCAGGGATCTCCTGCATCCATGGGGCTGGGTGGGCACACACAGCCTGCCCCTGTTCCAGCTGAGAGCCTGAGCCTCCTGCCCTAGGGTGGGAGCCTGGTCCTCTCTCAAGCACCACAGGTATATGAGCCCTGGTTCCAGACACCTTCTCCTGGGAGCATTCTTATTTAACATACAACACAGGCAGAAGATAAGAGAAGGAAACACTGACGTCTGTGTACGGCCCTCTGAAATGCATCCCACCAGATGGATCCCATCCAATTCAGGCACTGGAATAAACAAGAGGAAAACACCCAAACCCCACAATGGACCTGATACTAGTGAATACCGGAGGAGCCTGTCATGCTGCCGGGGAGAAGTACCCACGTCAGCTCTCTCTCAGCCCAGTGCCCTTCCTACCAAACATCACCTATTCTCCACAACAACACAGCTACCAGCAGCTGGCATGTAGCTGGTCAAAGCACACACACTTATAGTCACTTCCAAACACTCTCTCTTTAGTCCATAACAGCACTGACCTCAGAGAAATGGGAACGCAAAATCCCTATTTATGGGCTGCAACTCCCAACAGGGTCTCATGCCCCAATCACCTTAAGGAAATAAATCTTGATATGGGATATTTAAATTTTCCATCCCTGACTGCCTGAGACATGGTTATGATATTAGAAGGTTATAACAACTGTTTTTATAATCAAATCACAATGAGGGTTTCTAAAGTAATACTGGTGTTACACTCAGATCCTCTTTCTGATTCCACCAACCTTTCCCTTTACTGCAGAGGCCCTCATCTTAAAATACTTTATTTTCAGCTCCTATCACATGATTTTGTCACAGCCAAAGCTATCTTTCTTGGTATTTCATTGCTTACATCAAAGAATTTATTTTCATGTTTTAATGCCATTTTATAGTATATTTTCAACACACATGTGGATATTTACTATCGACTTTTATTTGAATAAAATGACAATCTGTGTATTAATTTTCTGAGAAGAAAGCAGATACAGGGGTTTGTCTGGGTTTGTTTACTATTTTTAGGGTTTTCTACTATTATGTTACTAGATTAACACTGTATGTTTTCAAAATGTTGCAGAAACAAAAATCATAAATGTTTCTATCAGCCATCTAACAGACAACAAATAGTAAATAACCAACAGCTACTAAGAATCCAATATTGAATATTCTGTCCAGACTTTGCAGCAGTACATTCAAATATCCTAAGAACAGATTTGTTTCACTCTTCACAGAACAACAAAGGCTCTAATTTCAAAATCCTTGGCCACAATAATCTGTTCTGCTAGGAATGTCATTCTCTTTCAGGAGCCAGAGCAACCAGCAGAGTCAGTATTTTTTTTGCTAGGGCATCCACACTATACTCAACAGAAAAGGAAAGCAGTGGGAAACTGTCACACAAACATGAACAGAGACTTAAAACAAGCAAACAAAAATCTAAGGCTGTCCTCTTCCCTTTCTTCCACCAACTTAACCAGCATGCTATTAATTTCTATTCTCCTTTCCTGAAAGCCCCCAAAACCTCAAACTGTTGTTCATCTATTTTAATGCTGCTGACTAGTAGTGTAAAACAACCTTTCTACTGCACAAATGTGGTTCACATTTTATAACACGTTTATGAGACTGTTGATTGTTCAGTTATGTCTTGAACACTCTTCTTAGTTGCATTATGAGAACTTGTTGATTTATTTTCATCTAGTGTTCCTGAACTATATCTTAGGTTCATACGATTCATTTTTTATTCCTTTTCAACTATGTTGGTTTTTTTAGTTTAGACTACACAGATGCACTATGATGTATGAACTCTTGGATCCCAGCCCCACAAATGCCACACAACTCTTTTTTAAAGGTTTTCCATCAAGCTAAGAATGAAAGACAGATACAGATAAAATGAAGCAGAACTACTGTCAGACACCTGACAATGCAGAGAAATACACAGACAGATAACAGACAGTATGGTACTAAGCACCCTACAGTTCATTGAAGCAAAGAGGGGAGAGTTGAGTGGCAAATTACCTACGCTGTTCACAAACCAGCAGGCTGCCCTGTTTGCCAGCCATCCAAATTGTTTCTGGGTTATTTGGCACATTTCTACTCTGTTGTGCTATTTCTTATGGCATGACGTTGAGTTTCAATCATTCCCTGTTGTGCAAGATCTTTCCAAACACTGGTAAAACTTCTAAGAATGATGGTAGGAACCATGGAACACATGGAAATCATTAGCCAATCAAACAAGCATTTCAAGTAATATGAACTCAGACAGACAAATAACTGTTCTTAAAGGAATCAAAAATGTATTAAATGCCAAAAGAAAACAAAACAAACAAAAAGCTGGATTTAAAAAAAACAAAATCTCTACTAAAGCTGAGAAGAGATTCCTATTTTAAAGGACAGAGCACAGGAAATTTGTCAGGAAAGTGATATGAGAAACAAAAACTTCTTTTGCATACTGAAGAAGATAAATGTGAAGGAAGACAGCAAAGATCCATGGAAGACAAAATCAGTTTCATTTTGAGATGTTGTCTTTTATCTTCTTGAAAAGATAAAAAGTCACATCTTTAAAATTATGGCATGGACACTGCTGTACTCAAAGTCAAGAATCCAGGAAAAGGAATTTCATATCAAGAGTAATGTTAGACCTGCTGATAATTGTAATCCCATACGCAGTTTTGTTCTGAGACATAAAACTATAGTATACGAAGCAAATTCTACTCTAATTTTGTTATGATTTCTGTGTTTGATATTATGTGTGTATATTTATACATGTGTACACAATGTACATGTACACACGTTCAGTATGTGTATGTATTCTAGTTAGTTAAGTCTTTCCACAGCAGCAAAAGCATCAGTCTTTCCAACAGCCCAGACAGGAAAGTGGCAATGATTGTAGCATGCTGTGAGAGATCAAGGGGCCTAACAAAGCCAGGAAAACAACAGCACTATGAAATGTCAGTTACCCCTGATTTCGGCTGTGTGATTACCACATCCAGTTGTGATGCTGAGACAGAATTTCTAGCTGCTGTCAATGAGAAGGACACAAAGGAAGTCATCTGGAGCACCCCAAGAAGTGAAACACCTCTGGGCAGTGGTCTGAAGCAGCATGCAGGGCCTGGCTCAAAGCACACTTGAAGAGCCACTCCAGCATCTGTGAGAATAACATACCTGGAGTCCACATCTTACAAGAGCAGCAAGCCAGAAAATAAACTGTAAAAGTATTTAACAAAAAAAAAAAAGTTACAAACCCCCAGATGTCTTCAAAAAATATTTTCATCTAAAACATGAAAATATTCAGACACAAAACAGTTTATTTATGGACACTGTACCAGAGGCCCAATAGAAATGCATTTTACCTGTCTAAAAAGGTTTATGAAGACAATAAAAGATACTCTCTCTAAAATGCCAGGTAAGAAAACTTTTGGATAAGAAGGTTATTTTGCAGAAGGTGAAGTTATGCCTAAATCAAGCAATAGGGAGGATGATAAATGTTGACAGCTTAAATATAAACACTAGCCTGGCCCAAAGGGATTGAGAAGCAAAACTTGAAGATGATGTGAAAATTAGTAAACAACTATTTTTCTCAGGAACACAGCCTGGCTACAGAGGGCAAACAGATGATGATATTTAAAAGCAACATAAAAGCACAGGCAGAGAAAATGGAACACAGCAAAAGAAAGCTAAAGGATTTTCTCATATTTGGATTTATCTAGCAGACTGCTCATGTGCCACAATTTTATTTAATTTTTAAAAAAATAATCTCTATGAAGAACTGTTTGAATTAAAATTTTGGCACAAATTCTCGTAGAACAAACTGACAGGTTGGACAGTGATTAACCATTATTTACTTAAGTTCTTTTAAAACTCAGGGATAAAATAAGTATCAGTAACCTATTGCTTAAATTACTTTGATGGCAAATATGCAGCAATTTTTAATGGGTCCAGGAAAAATCCAGGAATAAAGAATTCCCTAAATAAACTAATGTAGATTGATATGATAATTAAGAAAGAGTATAAGAATCTTCTGTAAAGGAAAGTCATGCTTTCCAAATACGTTTCTCTGAAGGAGTCAGTGAGCAAACGGACAAAAAAAAAAAAGCAAATTATATATTCTATTTCCATATTTAAAACACATGCAATAAGGTCTCATCCTGACATTCATCAAGGAACTAAACAGTTGTACAATCTACAAAGCAAGCCATATCTGGTCAGTCACCTGTCATATGGCTCCGTGTCCATCAGGAGCTGATTCTGTGCCACAAGGCTAATATTCTTCCATCGACAGTTTTAATGCTTATTTGGAAATCCTTCTTCTGATTATAACGACTTGACATTTATAATGTAAAATAGACAGAATAGATTTCCATATATAAGGAATATATTCCATATATTTCTTTTTTAACAAAACTTATACCTTTCCTTCGCACTTCTCTGGCTTTACTGTCACTCCCAATTATGCATCAATGTGCCAGAATCCAAACTCAGATGTATGCAATGGTGTCATCGTAGCCACCCAAGTGTTTGGGAGAAGGGAAAAATATCCATGGCAAATGATAACACAGAACAGAAAACTACAAACCAACCGACCGAATAAATGCACCTGAGTGAATGACAAAACCCAAAAGGTATCAACAACAACACAGACCAATGACACAAAATAACACAGCACTAACTAAATTGATCCACCAAGATAAAAGTTTGGCACGGGACGTGAGGATATGGATATTACTTGCCCAGATGAAAGTAGCTGGATAAACTTAAAGACTTCGGGAGAGACTTGCTGGCTAAAGAAGTATGTCAACATTCAGTTAAAGAATCAGCTGCTGGTTTATTTGCAAATAGGACTGAGATACTTGCAGCATAAGCCTGTCAAAGTATGCACATATGGGATGCACAACCCATTCATTTCAATTAAAGAGTCACACTAGGAAATTAAGCGTTCAAGCAGTGTCTCTGGCAGAACCTAAGCAAAGCAGCCAACCCTCCACCAAAAATTATGATATTGTCAGTTAAACATACTTCTGGTGGCAAGAGAAAATTTGGATCATAGTTGAACTAAGCTGATCTTTCAGATCAGTGGGTTTGAACAGGAAGTTCAATCTCTCTATCAAAAACTGAAACAAGAAGGCATGAATTTTTTTCTTTCCATTTAGCATTCTTAAAATGCCTTCTCTTAGACTGCCAAGTCATACATTTAAACATTCTCAAATGCTGACATTCTTGAGAAATCTTTGATTACAGTTTCCCTCATTCTGGTACTTATTTAGAACAGCAATTCTAAAGCTAAAAGACACGAAAAAATCATCCAAGGTATTTTTATTAAAGACTAGTATGAAACCACCTCTTTCTGCTGCTATGGTAATACACTCTTTAGATAAATGACATTTTAAACTCCTTGCTTCATATAATTTTAAACTCTGAAAAATCACTGACTAACACATTTCACAGTTCTGTTACAGTGTCTTACAGTTTTCACTTTATAAAGCTCCTGAATGCTATTATCTTTATTTATATATTTCTGTTGCAGGAACTTGGCTACTCCTCTGCTCTGAACAAGTAGATCTTCACTTCTAGGATTATTTGATATAATTCTATTAGGATCAACCTTTGGGAAAAGTAATCCTAAAGGGCTTACTTGGCTAGAACAAATTGCAAAATATGGCCAGAAAAGATTGTCAGATAGGAAATTCTGAGTCTCAAAGTACTAACAAGCTAGTTGGAGGTAAAACAGTCTAGTCCAGCTTCACTAATAAAATCAATAGTCCCTTTGTCTTTTGCTTAAATACAGGACTATATCACAGTGTATTAAAATAACTATTTAAGAAAACACATTTTCCAAGCAGCTTTTTAGACAGGAAGAATAAATAATGGGAATATTTCCTAAGTAAAAACCACCTGTTTCTTTGCAGATTTTTCATGTGTGTGTGATCTGCTGTGATTTGCACCTTAGGTTGCTGTTAGTTCATTACTTTTTTTATGCATACACAAATACACACACAGAGAGATTTCTAATAATGTACGTTTGCCCATTGCATAAATCAATTTAAACCAGTGAGGGGATAGGAATGAGATCCATACCACTCAACCATTCTCTGTCAGTTTTCCTACCTATTTTAATGCTGTATTTGATCTTTACCAATCAGGAGTCTGAAAGCTGCTTCAAAACCTCAGCTTCTCAGAAAGTAATATTCCAGCTCATAAGGGCCAATGCCATTGCTGGACATAAATTTCAGCCATTCATACAAGTTTCATGCATTTAGTTTACCTAGTAAAAATCACACTAAACCAAATAATGTAATGTGTATTAGGCTACTAAATTACAGCTAGATGGATTTATACCTACTATACATTTAGCTGAAGAAATTTAAAAAAATCTCTTGCAGAGAAAAATATATACTGTAAAAACCTCACAATGTGCCTGATGCAGCTCATTAACTTCATGTGAGCTATTACATGCTTCAATTATAATAACAGTTTTCTTAGTCCCTCAGTATATGAAAATCTAATATTCCAAATAAAAAATATACACACATTATTGTAATTTAGATTTAGGGTTTGTCAATAAAAGGGAAAACCAAAACCAAATGTAATTATAGAAACACAAATAACAAGTAATCAATATAGGTCCATATTGATAAGGCTTCCACCTCAACAGAGGGGTTAAAACAGATCATATTCTTATATAGCAGCTTGTGTCCAACAAGGTTATCTGTCCCTATCATCTAGCAAGTTGATTTTTATGAAGATTTTTATTTTATTTCTATTTGGGATATGGGATAGTTCAAGCTCAATACCTTTATTTAGGTATCTAACACACACACATTGATTCATCTTGATCTCTCAAGCAATCATGTCAACTCTGTATCATAACAAAAGAAATAACTGAAAATAATGACCAAAACTTAGTAACAGTTGAAATAAATTTAGAAAAACCCAATGGCCAGGAAATTACTCCTCTACTGACTGACTGTATATAATGAATGGCGCAAGGAAAGCTAAGGGAAGAAGTGAACAGACCCTCCCCAACACAGGAAGCACAAGCTGTGAACACAAGTTCTGAAGCTCCTAACAAAATCATTCAGTAATTCAAGGTCAACAGATCAAACACTGCACAAAGTTTCATGTCTCAGAAATAAAGCATTTCTACAGAGGTACTCCTAAAATCACAGGGCCCCAGCTGCAATCCTCGAGACTTCTGTGTGCAATATATGTCACAGTAAGCCTGGTAGAGGTATATTCAGCCAAAATACAGACATAATCATCACTTTCTTAACAGCTATACATTTCTGCAATTCCAGGTCCTGGACATTGTGTTGCTGCCTGTTAAGACCAGATACCCAGCTGGCCAAAGCTTTAAGTCATAGAGTCTTTCCTAGACTGGACTAACCAAAATAGATCTGAAGGCTTTTTTTTAAAAAAAAAGGGGGGAAAAAATTAAAACCACACCAATTAGCAAGGGTTTAGTGGGCTGCTAATTAGAATAATTACCATTTTACAAGAGAGAACTAACTGAACCAGGGCAAACACTTGTGTTCAAAAAGTATCTCCTCTGAGTTTTAGCAAACCCTGCCTAGGCACCTCTGGTCCATACAAATCTCCTGTCATCTCCTCTGTGACCTGAGGAGCTGCTCCTCACACCTTTCTACACCTTATCTACATGAAGCTCCTGCTCCCTGTACTCTTACACCCCATAATGCTTCTTTCCTTGGCACCAGCTCAGTTACTGTCCAAGGCAAAGAGCAGTTTTCTCCTGCCTGGGGAATCACTCCTCTCCAGTGATTCAGCCAAAACATTTCTTAAACTAGTAACAGAAATTTAAACAGATAAAATAGATTGCATCCATCATACTGTGTTAAAATCTTTCAGTCTATGAATATGAATTTTTCCAAGAAAACTTTGATGTCAAAACCAGTGGAGTCTTCTTGCTGAGGAGGGATGAGGTTAAGCCTACTGAAGACTGCCCATCCAGTTCACAGCCTGCTCCAGGCAGTCATCTTTTCCATGGTGTGTGAGAACATGCTCAAGACTGAACACAGGTTCTGCACAACCAAGTCAGCCTCTCCCACCACTAAGTAAAGCCATACAGTGGGAACAGATTGCTGACCTCAGCCCACTGCAATTGCTGCTGAGAGTCAGGTACGAATAACTCACTCTGCTGCTGCAGAACATGCAGAATTTTCTTTCTCCTGCACTTGTCACCCTGATCCTTCATCTCAAGACATCATTCTTATGTGGCTCAGTCTTCTAAAATCTTATTTTATTAAATCTCATTTTATTAAATCTCCAAGGGCACTGTCATAAACCTAACAGAAATAGCACTTAGTCATGCTGTCTGTTTTCCTTTTTGCTTTACCTCAGAGGTACAGACTTTCACCTATCAAAAATGCTGTAGAATTTGCTGCTAGCACTGTGAGGGGTTGCCTCTAATAGATTTTAATATTTGCATGCATACTGTAATTATTTTTGTTTCAATGTAACTGTGAAATTGAGTGTTTTGCTTCTGCTGATATCAGGTCATTTCTGAAAATAAAGTCTGTCTCATAGAATAGCAATATTATTATTATTATTATTATTATTATTCTGTAAAGGCTGACTGCCTGTAGGCTGCCTAAGGGCTAGACTGTTGGGTTGCCTGGGTTACCCTTTCTTCCAAAACACAGCTAATCCACAAGCACATGATAAAAGAAGTGATAAATATTTTTAGTAGAATTAAAAGTGAACACCCAGGGCTATCAGAAAATATTTTGCCTTGAGGCACATGCAAGTACCAATGTTGCTGCTAAACACCCTTTACTCCTCAAACTGGAGCAAAAGGCCTTTTATGAAAGAAATCCTCACAGGCACCCATCTGTTCTACCTGCTGCTTCATGAGTGAGAACAGCAAGTGTCCATGGGGTGGACACCGATCTGCTGCTGCTGGCCTGCATTCATGGTAGTATGGTACCACATATGATGGAAATGCTTAGTAATAAATAACCAAATTACATGCCAAGCTCCACTACATGCACATGCATTTGTGTCCACACACTTAACATTATAGGACTAAGTCAATATTATTGTCCTGATAGAAAAAAGGGTTTGAATAGTCACCCACTAGGAAGTCCACAACTGTCAAGTGGTTAATTGTTCACTTTGTACTCAGTTTCAATCAACAGCCAGAAGTGTCCTATATGTGCTAATCCATTTAGATGGTAGTCTCAACATTCTTGTCAATATGCAGGTTTATGTATAAATTCCAATGGACAGAGACATTTTACCTTGACCCATACATACCAAATCCATGTAGGGAACAGGAAGTGCAAAAAAATGGTAGTTTGGCTCTTAACTGAGCTTCGGTTTATTTAAGCTGTAAACAGACAAAACTGCTTGACAAAATACATACATTCAATTAATTGACACATTCCACTCTGCAGCTTTGGTTATTTTTGTACCTAGTGTTAGTAAGGCAATTTGACCGGGGGACAAGAGTTTTCCAACTGTCACATAAGTAGAAGAGGGTTTTTTCTTTTCTGCAGCTTCAGGTCTTATCTGTGCTTGTGAATCTACAGTCTTTAATCGTACAATTACAGATTTTTTTTTTAACTGCTAACTCATTTTCCAATGGGAATAAAATTGTCTAGGCAGAAATTAGAGCAGTGTAGCAATAAAAGACACATACCAACAGGCTTCTTTCCTATTAAGGATTATGGCTATTCCTGTTGAGAATGATGATTACAAGCAAAAAGAAATTGTAAAATTGAAGAGAAGTAAAAGATGACTAGTTAAAAGAGGTGAAGGATGCTCTCAAGAACTGGATCCTATTCTGGCTTATTTAGAGACTGCTGTGTAAAGTTAGGAAAGTCCCTGAAATAAACTGAGGAAAATGACACTATTTCTTCATCTGCTTTGTCACCAAAATCTTGATGTCCAGCTACAGAATGTTCTCACCAGGAAGTTGTGTTAATGCCACCTGATTCCTGATTAGGTTTCACAGTGCAAAGTACACTGAGGTGTGGTCACATTTTCAGTAATACAATATGGGTGCCTATGTAATTATATCCATTGGTTTTCACTCTTACCACCTCACATAACTGATACCAAAACACAAATAATTACACTACTTTGACTTACAAACTTGCTCAAAAAAAAAAAAAAAAGAATGTTTTAAAGTCAAATATTAGAAACACCATATAGATTAGCAATGAAAGGATCCAGAAGAAATTTAGAATTCCACTTTCAGAGCAGGATTTCAACAGCAGCCTAGAAACAGAAATGAACATATGGAACTAGAAAGAAAAACCAAGAATGATAAATAGTTGCTTCTTAGAGCTATTTTGTAAAAGAGAAAAAATACACAGTATTTTACACTAACATACACTATTTAAAAGTGCTTTGGAATGTAAACATTTAAGGAAGCCTTAAGTCTTGCTTTGCCTTTTGAATACTCAAATTTGCACTAACTACAATAATAATATTCTTTTCCTTGATTCAATAATACCATTCCCAGTGGAAAAGACATGGAATCTGGCAACATTAATTTGTGCCACTTTAGGTAATAATTCCCTGCCACCACTTTACATGGACAGTAGAAAGACAGCATTTTTTTCTGTTGTGCATTCAATGAAGGATGCAACTGCCTATACTCTGGATGTCCAAGTACAGGACTACCTTTTTCCTTTGTCCCACTAATCCTGTCTGTGTTACTTACTCAGTGCCATTTCGATGCGGTGGTAGAGAGTGGTAGCTGAGCTGCCCTTGAAACAGGATGATGGTTCTTGTAAATTCACCCAAGAGTCAAAGTTTTAATAGATTAATTAAACTTGTCAAACTCTTTAAAAGCATTTTTCCCCAAAGAAATTTATCACCTATGAAGTAATGAACTAAAGTGCAACAGCTAATTTGCTGCAGAACACCAGAAGTACAGAGCATTTTACTGTAGGGTTACCCTGATGCCTTAGCTTATGAATCTGAAAAATAACCCATCATAATATAGGAGATGCATTAAGGACATACATGAAACTAAGACATACTTTTCAAAAATAGTCATACTTTTGAGGAAAAAAAACCCCAAGTGTTTTCTAACAGTATAGCCATTTCTAATTTCATTTTATCTAAATTTTGTCGCCCATGAGCAGCCATCTGTTGATAGCCTTTAAATTTTTCTATGTACAGCAGATATACAGAATGTGTATGTCTGCATCTCCCATACTTTCTTCCAGCTTTAGATCCTTGTAAGGAACTACAAGCCATTTGATTCCTGAACACGTTCATTGTTACTTTTTTTTAGCCTAGTCATGAAAAGAAAACTTGACCAATGGAAATCAAAACAGAGCCAAACTACATGTTCAGGGTGTATTTGAGCTATGCAACCTTCCCCCACAAAAAACCCACAGAAAAGTCACCAAATTGAAATATTGCCTAATAAAAAAAAAAAACAAAAAAAACCCACAACAAAAAACCAAACAAACAAACCAACCAACCATAAAAAAACAAAAGTCTTACCAGCTGAATAACCCTATTTAAACCAAACACACTATTTCAGTGACTGATGTAGTCCATGCCATTAAGATGTCTGCATGGAATACACATCTAAGCTATGCTGGTTTTGGCTAGTGTGGAGCTACGTTTAGGATTTGTGCAGAACACAGGTTTGATAATGCACAGATATTTCTGTTATTGTTGAGCAGAGCTTACACAGAGCCAAGGCTTTTACTGCATCCCATACTGCCACGCTGGCAAGGAAGTTGGGGATGCATGGGAGACTGGGAGGAGACACAGCTGGGACAGGTGACCCAAACTGACCAAAGGAATATTCCATACCATAGGACATCATGCTCAGTATGATGTTTGGAAAAGAATGAGGAAAGGTGGGACATTTGGAGTGATGTTGTCTGTCTTCCCAAGGAACCGTTACATCTGATGGGCCCTGCTCTCCTGGAGATGGCTGAACACCTCCTGTCTGTGGGAAGCAGTGAATTAACTTCTTGTTTTGCTTTGCTTGTGTGTGTGGCTTTTGCTTTCCCTATTAAACTGTCTTTATCCCAACCCACAAGTTTTCCAACGTTTACCCCCCACTGATGGGGGAGTGAGTAAGTGGATGCATGGGGCTTGGTTGGTGGCTGGGGTTAAACCATGACACTCCCACTTGAATATTTAGGATTTGCATATGGTTGAAGACATCAGTAGGTTTAAAGGTTAAAAGAATTATAAAGTGCAGCTTAATACTGATTTGATTAAAGAGTAAAAAAAAAAATAATCAAGGATCACATGCCAGGATGGCTTATTTCTCTCTCATGAAATGTAACCTTAGATGATGTATATATCACATATGGGTGGCACTATAATATAAGAACACCTGCCACTTTTCATATTTTTGCTTTGACATGAACTACCAATCAAAGGAAAATTAAATCTATTCGCAATTTTATTTAGCCTCATATTTAGTAACTATGTCAAAAGTTATTTATTTTTCCCCTGAAAAAGCTGCTTCAGTGATGCTCAACCTATTCATGTAACTGGTACACATTTTACATCATCCAATAAAAAAAAAAAAGTTGTTCCTAAGGTCACTGCTTCATTCTTTATACCTCCCTACATTTCTGATTTCACTAATACTAAGCTAATGCCAAGACAAATATTAAAATTTGATACATACTTCTGCACTGCATTATAGAATGTACTGTAGGAAACATTTTTTACTAAATTGTATATTTTACCTAGTATCCTGTGCACAAGAAAGAATTGTTTGAATAACACGTTTTCTTAGCTTTGTGCCATATTCCACCTCAGATCTACTGACATTTCTGTGAGTGTTGTTATTAGAGTCCGTTGTATTTCTCTATCTTACATGTTTATTGATGCTTTGTTACGTGTGAGCTAGTTTTCCACATTGTTTAAGCCCCAAACTATTTTTTCCTGGAAAAAAAATCAACTCAAAAATTGCTTCCTTATGAGGATTGATTATGATTGTTCTCAGTACCAGGAATAAAGCAGTATACTATAGGTTGTACTGCTAAGCACAAAGTGTAACAGGTTAAAGAAGCTCTCCCTGATATCAAGACTGAGTAACTGTGTACTTCAGTTAAAAGTGTAATCTCATGCAATCTAATGTATTGCAAACACAGAGTTTTTAGGATATACACAGCAATATTTACAGCTTTTAATACAAAGCAGTTTAACACAATTAGCAAAGCAGATGAAAAGTTTTCAGGTCTAGTCCTTTACCAAGAAACAAGGCAAGGAACACCGGCATTTCACAAGAAAAGGGTAACTCTTGCACACAATTGCTCCACTGACTAATAGAATTGTATTTTGGTGGTGTGTTTTTTCAAACAGCTCAGCCAAAAATCCCAGAAGTCATGGGGGAGGAGCTGCCACCCCACCTAAGCAGAGCTCGACCTGTTTCCCCCACCATTTTCCCAACTGGTTGTTTTGAACCAGACTACTTTTCCTCCAGTCCCTGACACCACCAAGCCAGACATTTCTTTTGTTATGATAAACTAGAATTACAGGTGCTAAGGACAGATAGGCAAGATAAAGGAGAAGCGGAATGGAGAGGGAAGCAAACTGTCTATTAGTCAGCTTTCTAGGCACTTGCTTTATAACTGAGATCAGGCAACAACCCCTAAACAAAGCTGAAATAAACCAAGGCAGAAATAGTTCAGCATGTTAGCAATGCCACTCCTCAAGGTATGAGTGAAAGACCCAATGCACTGTGAGTGTCCAGAATATCATGAAGTGATTCGGGTTTGTACAACTTCAAATTGTGGCTGATGTATCAGACATAGAATCATAGAATCAGCTGGGTTGGAAGAGACCTCCAAGATCGAGTCCAACCCTACCATGGTTACTAGACCATGGCACTAAGTGCCACATCCAGTTTCATCTTGAAAACCTCCAGCGATGGTGAATCCACCACCTCCCAGGGCAGCCCATTCCAATGTCTCATTACTCTCTCCATAAAAAATCTCTTCCTAATACATGAACAGAACAGGAAAAAAACCAACCAAACAACACAAAAAGCACGAAAAGCCTCTTCATGACCCACAACTCATCACAAACTGCTCTTACAGACAAAATGCAATAAAGTATACATTAAAGAATTAAGATCAGAGTTTACAGCATAAGAAATCAAGATCTTTGGTTTTTTACAGACAACAGCTTATTCTCTTGCGTTTAAAGACTTTTTTTTCTTCTGCTTTCTGCTGTTGAAGCAAACCACAATCTTGGCATTGTTGTTTATCTGGGAACAAAAAGCAAATAGGGCACATGTACTTACCTTCACTCTGTTTGCTTTAATTAAGTGGATTCCCCAGGTTTTTCTCTTTTAATCTCCTCTCACAAAGAACGAAGAGAAGTAAATTAATCTTTTTTCAGCCATACCTGAAAAGTACTTGGCCATTTCTGCATTTATAAAATGCAGTCCAAAATCTGTCCTGATTTTACAAAGCAAGGGCCTAATGGGAGAGAGAAGAAGGTCATTAAATAGCTGTGCTTCTCCACATAACTCTGCAGAGACTTGATCTGGCCTCACCATTCAGATCTCCAAGTGCACAGAGATTTAGCCTTATCAGCATTTCCTGCAGACAATAAAATTCAAATCACCTTTTGTAATTACATTACGAAACACTGTAACCTATTTTCTTTCTCCCCTCCTGCCACCACATGGGGTAGTTGCTAATGTGAGCACATCCTTTATCAGGATTTTAACTTATTCGTAGCTATCAAATCATTGACACTTGACTATCCTTATGGACAGGAACTGCTCCAAGCAGTTTCATTTGGAATCACATTAGGAAGAATTTGTTCAGCAAAATGCTGTCCCTCAATATTGCGAATACCAGCACACCAGCAAATGTAATAGAGATACAGATACTTAAATCATTTGCCAGACACTTCATTTTGCAACTGGGGAAAGGTAACTGTGTGCTTACCTACAGCAGTTCTGACATTAGGCACCATCACTCGTATTTACTTTGTATACACACACTAGTCACACCTTCACAGGGAAATTGCAGGACACTAATTTGCCATTTCTGATAAAACCTCAAAGTTAATCTGCTTCTACTCTACAACATCTGACAAGTCTCTTCCTCCTAAACAGCTAATGAATCACATTAATGTGATGAAAATTACAGGGATGATGCATGTACACAGAGCTACTTGGCATGAACAAGGACTACCGAGAGTACCCAGAGAACATGCAGGAGCTGGGATGTGTACAGTTTTATAATTCTATATTTTATGAACTTCCACTGATACCAAGAAACCCTGGAAAAGAACCACCCACAGACTTGAATCTCTGAGTAGCAGGTATTTGTTAATTCAGCGCTGGGCACAAGGGGGATCACTCCATCAAACTTGTGTACTGAAGATAACACCTCTCAGGTTTATATACATTAAAAGCTCCTATTTATTCATTATTTCCAGGAATAGGTGGTCATTATTACAATTAGTTCTTGAAAATCACTATCATATTCTTCTCCTTTGTCTCCTCCCACTTGGCATTAGTCCGATGGCCTCTGGTCACTGTCCAGGGGTCATCAGGAGGAAGGTTGATACCTTCAATCTGATTACAGATTGAACCTTTCACCTTTGAGTTTGGCACACGCTCTTTGGTCTTGTTTTTTGGCTGCCAGGTCCTGAGTCCAGTTACATCTAATTTTACTTCCTTGTAAATACAGTATGTTTACACCACATAAGCTAAAATAATGCCCAAAGTTCTATAGTTTTCCTGCTTAGTAAACTAAAACAATGCCCCATTGCTCAACCTCCTACCTCCTGTTTATTCAGGTGCTCTCTACTTAACTATCTTCTATCCTACTCTTAGTCTTAACTATTTGATTCCCGTTATCATCACCAACAGGATAGGCATATATCCACTAATAGAAGTGTGTGTATTATACAGGTATAAGTTAAGAGTAAACACACAAAGCCAACATGTGAAACCATTAACCAAAAATACCCAAACACAAATTTTTATATTAATAGTGCAGTATCAAACTTCAATGTGTTTTATATTCAGTTATACAATGTGAACATTTATTTCAGGCCCTATAACTTGCATTTAATTCTAGAAAATTCTAGACATTTAATTTCATTTTTAAATTTAATTCAAGAAAATTTGAGTGAGACTTTTCACAAGGGCATGAAGTGGTAAGACAATGGGGAATTACAGAATCATAGAATTTCAGGGGTCGGAACGGAAGTCATAGATCACCTAGTCCCAACCCCCTCTGCCATGGGCAGGGACACCTCCCCACTAGACCAGGTTGCTCAAGGCTTTATCCAGCCTAGATTTGAACACTGACAGGATTGGGTCATCTCCTACCTCCCTGGGCAACCTGCGCCAGTGTCTCACACCCCTCACAGTAAAAGACTTTTTTCCTAACATCTAACCTAAATTTCCTCTCTTTCAATTTGTACCCCTCTTTCAATTTCCCCTTGTCCTGTGTGTAGTGGTCCACCCATCCAATCCATGTCTCATGGATGTCATGCAGGACAGTGTGAAACACCTTGCATAAGTCCAAATAGATGCTACCAGTTTCTCCTGCCCCATCCGCAAATTCTGCGGTCCCATCATAGAAGGCCATCAAATTTGTCAGGCATGACTTGCCCCTGGTAAAGCCATGTTGGCTGTTACCAATCACCTCTTTGCTTTCCATGTGCCTAAGCATAGCTTCCAGGAGAATCTGCTCCATGATCTTGCCAGGCACAGAGGTGAGACTGACTGGTCTGTAGCTCCCTGGGTCCTCCACTTTCCCCCTTTTTAAAAAGGGAGGTTATATTTCCTTTTTTCCAGTCATCCCTTCCAATGCAAACCAGCTTATGATTCTATGAAAACAGGTTAGAAGATCTTGACTTAGTTCATACCTCAGTGATAATTTTTCTGTCAAAATAAAGCAGTTATTTTTAAGCAGCAGGTAGACATCATACCCATTTACTGAAACTGTGACAAACACACAGTTTATGTACACAATCCTTCCTTAGTCTCTAGTCCTGAAAGAAGGATGTATGTTCAGTATATCTTGAAGAAATATGACCTCTTTCTCAAAGAAAGCATTTACATTTGCTGCATTTCCACAGTGAAATACTGGGAAATGGTGTAGATGAGCAATACTAGGAAAGCATCCTGGTGCTAACTCATGGAAAGCTACTGGGTCAGAGCACAGCCTGCATAACCATGAGCTTTTCTCTACACCAGGTACAGAGCAAATGAGTGAGAAAACAGATCATGACTCTGAAGGTAGATAACCTTCCTGGTTGTGTCCTGCCACATCACACAAAGCTTCAACACCTATAAGAGAGGCCTATCCAGGGAATGACAGGTGTGCCTGCTACAGTGCTGGACTATGTGTAACACAGTGACCCTCCATACTATTAGAAAGGCTGAAAAAAAACAGCCATTAGACAAACAGATGTTGTATTGGTCCTGCAAGAAAGGGTTTGTGTAGTTATTTCTAAGCTAGTATTTTAAACAAAATTCCTGCAACTTATGAATCATCACAGAGCTCTTTTTCAAGCCTTGTCCATCACCTATTCTCCATGAAGCTTATGAACATGTATATTTTACTTTGTAAAACACTTAAAAACAAGAAAAAACCTCCCAAACTATCCCTGGAAACAATAAAATGGATCCATATTCTTCCTGTAATGGACTACCATTTCTAACACTGAGTTCATGATACTACCTCTGAGTTATATGCATAGACTGTATAGATTCTTGTTATACAGTATATAAAATGTACAATGCATGGTTGTGTAATATATTAAATGCATTTTATATAATTATTCATATTTTGTATAATTATATAATTGCATAATATGTCTTTCTACTTCATATAGATTTGTGAGGGTTTTCTTTAAATATAAATGCAATCATTTACAAGCAAAAAAAAATTTAAACTATGTATCAAAACACACAGGCCAACAACAAAAGGGCAGAGCAAATAGCTCCGAAGTGGAAAGGAATCCCTTCTAAGAGCAGCAACTGAGTGGAGAAAGGACTGTTTTCTATTATGTCTTACAGCAGGATTTGTTATCGTTTAAATACACGCTCTAATACACTTAGTGTTTTGTGCTACGTTTAACAAGATTAAGTGATCATACAATGTTTCATCTCAAATCTTTATTGGAAATCACACACAAGCCTCATTTCTTGCCAAAACATTGTCCCATGGTTCATGCGTAATGCTAATTTCAGCTGAATGAATAAATCTGTTTACCCAGGCGTAACAAGAAAAGTGCTATTTATCAATTAAGGAATTCCCTCAGGAACAACTTCATTTTTTTCCTGGACTTCAACCACTTTTCTGAACAGGTGCAACTTTGCACTAAAAACCTAGATTATGAAGTTCTAAGGCACTATTGAGGCCTTTGACGTGGATAGAATTGGAAATATTGTTATCTTTACTGTCAAGGACTTAAACATCAAAGCACTTCATAGAAGGCACAAAGTATTAATTACAAAGGAACTTTTCTTCTTTAAAACTTTCTAAATGAAGGCTAGCAGGTGGAAAGACTAGCAACGCAAATGGGCTGAACCCAGAGAGTTTTAACATACAACTGAGTGACATACATACTAAATGTGAAAATAATACAAGCCTCCCACAACATGGACATGTGCCAGCTCCTAAGTTACACCAAGAAGCAGTATAAGTGGGAAAAGGACTCAATTTTTCAGTTGCTCATGCTTAATGAAAAGAAATTCTGTAACTAGGACACCAGGAAACAATTAACTACTTTTAGAGTCTCTTTAGGTAACACATCTTATAAGCCAGTTTCTACCCAACAGACAACGCACTATAGACCTGCCTTCACTGTACCTGTACTTACAATGACAAAGAGAGAGCTTCAGTTTCTAGTCTAGATACAAGAATTTTTTGAGCCTGGTCTCTTGCTGCATATTACATTCTGTTTATTTAATGATTTTTATGCCAACAGGTTTAAAGGTTCAGATGCACCATTAAGTTGCACAAGCATATATAGGGTCTGGCCACACTGGGGGACTTCGCAAAAATTAACATCCAGGCTACCCAGAAGATTTTCATATTCTGTCTTGCTTAACTAAAAAAATAAATAAATAAAAAGAACAAAACACACAGGTAGGGCTTTTTTGTTGCTGTTGTTTGTGTGTTGGGGGGTTTTTTGCAGGTAGGAGTTTTGTTTGGTTTTGTGTTTGAGCTTTTGTTTGTTTGTTTTCCTCCTGACAGGAATTGTATGCTGGATCTCTGAATCCATCCTCACATACCTACCATGTAGAACAAAACAAAGCTCCAAGGAAACTTTTAGAAGCAGCTACCTCAGAAATAGCTGTGGCTGGGATTCTGGCCTCCCTTTGGATAAATTCTTCTCTTTTACTGAAGAACAGGCATGGCATTAGGATACATCCTGTTATTTTCAGCTTTTCCTGCAGTCTGAACAGACCTCCAGGTAACACTCATTTGCCAGGCTATAAACCTCTAGGTTGTTTTAACATGTTTCCTGCTAACATTTTGGAGAGCTCTTCAAAGCCAGTTTATTTTTCAAGGTATTTTTCCATCCTTTATTATTCTATGCTTTAATTAAATGAATTATATTAATCAGAGCTCTAAAGTGTTCTTTGAGGAGTTTTATGACCTCTTCACTCATCAAATTATGTTCTTCATTTAACAGCAAGGTTTCTCCCAATAGTCTTACATTTTTATATTATTCTTATTGTTAAAGTGTTTGTTGAACAAGGTTTTCAGTCTATGTCCTCAAAATTTCTCTCAAAAAAATAGTGCCTAGGCTGACTCAATTGTGCTGTGCTTTTCTAGAAAACTTTCTGCCTTTCTTAGCTAGGATGGAGAAGAGCTCAAGGTTGAACATAGGATTTTCCCTGCATCAAAGCATTCATAACCCTCATATTTAAGAAGTACATGATGCAAAACACTCTTGTACAAGAAGCAATTCATTCAACCTTCCAACAGACAATTTCCCTGTGGTCTGTTTCAGAAGGCAAATCAAAACTTTTCTCCATGTCTCTAAAGTTCACCTCCAGCAAACCTTAAGCTGGATATTAGCATTCCCCTCTATCATGTGCTGTTGCTCCTCGATATCACCTCTCTGCACCAGTCTTTACTTCAGCCCCTGCTACCACCAACTGCATTTCTGTCCTACACCTTGACCTACCTCTGCCAATACTCCACAGGGATCTCAATATTTCTTTCAGTTCCTTTTGCCTACTACCTGCATCTGGTTTGTTTTTTTTTTTAAGTCACTTGCTTAATTTTGTAAGGCACTTCCATATACACTTGATCTGGAAAACACCAGTACTCAAGGGTATGTTGTTGGTTTGTTTGAGGTTTGGTTTTTGTGGCTTTCTAGCTTGGTTTTGTTTGGGGCTTTTTGGTTGGTTTTAATTCTGGTGTTGGTGTTTGAGTTTTTTTGCTAGGCCATGTTACAAAACAGAATATGACATTTCATCTGATGGCTCAAGTCCAGAAAAGCACAACAGTTGCCTGCCATCCATTTGATCCACCTGTCTAAAAAACTGCCAAGAGAGTGGTGTTTCCATTGCCTCCTAATGCACAAGACTTAAAATCAAAACAACCCGAGACCCATTTCTGTGGCACAGTGGCCTAAAGTGTTTGATTTTTGATTTTCAAATACAAGCCATTTTAAGCAGCAGATAGCATAACAGAGTATGGTATCTTCACTTGGCTCCATTTTAAATTTTTTATCTAATATAGAATAAATAATGAAATTTAGAAGTGAAAAATATTTAACTGAGAAAACAAAAGGGCTTGTGAACTCCTGAAGACAAAACAAACACTTAATATATAGTATTTAAAAGGTTATCTAAGCACAGCACTAAACAGAAAATGTCAAAATCAGGGTAAAACATTTAGAAGAAACATCAGGAATAATCTTTTTATATACTTGAACCACTTCCAAAGGTAAATGCATTGCAAACATAACGCAATTTCCATTTCTTCAAGTTTAAAACTGAGTTTGCCCTAGTGAAATTCCTAAAAAAAATCCTTGAAGTTTAAAGAGAGTTCTATCAAGCACTAAACAGAAAATGTCAAAATCAGGGTAAAACATTTAGAAGAAACATCAGGAATAATCTTTTTATATACTTGAACCACTTCCAAAGGTAAATGCATTGCAAACATAACGCAATTTCCATTTCTTCAAGTTTAAAACTGAGTTTGCCCTAGTGAAATTCCTAAAAAAAATCCTTGAAGTTTAAAGAGAGTTCTATCACCCATGACAATCTTTTGAACAGGAAGGAATCTTGCAGCAAACCACCCTGGGGATGAGTCAGGAGGGAGTCATCCTATACTTCAAATAACTCATTTTTCCAACATCGAGGCTGAAACAACACTATCTGATGGAGCAGCATGCACCACTCTGCCTCAGTCTGTCAAGTCTGAAAGGATTGCCTTCAAAATGTGTTTTTATATCTGGAAAGAATGAAATACCATGTTCCTTTTGGCCAATGAAAAGATTTCAACTTAGTTAATTTCGGTTTCAAAATCCCAGGTTGTTACTGTTTTTGTAAGGACCTGATAAATATTATTAATTTTCCAATTCAAAAATTACTCAGTTTCCCCAGAATATCACCTATTTGGAAGTATGTGTGTCTCGGCACCGTGACACCAGGCAACTAAATGCAAAGAAGCAATTTTTCTTCCTGAAACAAGGAAATCTAAACCCTATGAAAATTAGACCTCATCTTCTGCAGGAATTGCTTTTTTTCATCTTGTAATGTGAAAACTACAAAAAAAAACCCAAACAAAATATTCTTCAACTCAAGCCAGAATTGACTTTGTATGACAGAAAAATACAGATAACGTTTCACAGACCAGCAACAACGCTGTCCCTTCCTGTAAGGTGTACGAAACTGTGAGCACAAGCGTTCCCCAAGACCATATTTGTTGTTTGACTGCATGTGAGGAGCTTGTTGTTCATACAAAAAGGGATCTGCTGTTTCATAGCAATGATGAAATACATGGTGTACTTGGCAGTTGAGGGTGCTGAACAACGACACCTCGCTAGCTGTGCTAGCGAAAGACGTTGTCGCCTTCAGCTGAATTTTTCCCCAACTCTTCTGCAAGAGGTTGCTGCCCCCACCCACAGTGTAAGCTAGTGGAAGAGAACACACTGAATGCCTTGCCCACATAGATGCAAAACCTGAAGTTAGCACTAACTCCATCTCATGAGCAACTTAAAGCTCAGAAATCTGTGCTGCAGCAGGAGAGGTGCAGGCGCAGAGCCATCTCCACTAACACTTTGGGGGTGCTGAGCTGTACCTGTCAGCATTGCTAGTATAGCTGTGTCTACCCTATGAATGAGCTTCCCAAAGACAATTTGCAAGAGCAAAGGAAGACAAGTTTTAAAGTGACCTACAAGCTGCAGACATTTTTCATGCAACAGTAATTAAGAAATTTCTTCTTCTGTGAACATTCTTTAGGTAAACATTTAATTTTGTACCATGTCATGTTTACAAAATGGCAAGATGGAGGAATTTTAAAGCTAATACCTTTTTTAGCATACATTATCAGTTCTATGCATGCTTCCGTACTCAGATTAAGCCAAATGAAATCAAACCTAATCAAATCTGAGTTTCATTTGTGCTATCCTCAAACCTCCAGTATTCTTTCTCTGTATTATACTATGTTATAACTATGACAGTATGCTCTACTGTAGACTTTCTGTACCTGATAAAAAGAAACATGTCTGTAAATATGTTTGAACTTGGTGAGTTTCTAATGCAAACTAACAATGGGGAAAAGAGAGAACTACCTAAATTTTAAAGACTTCTGTCACTTTTCCTACTCAAATAGATTTTGATAAACCTGGAGGTCAATTGTTGCACAAAATATACAGTTGAACTCCTAAGGGAATAAGGTAGACTTTTGATAAATATTTGATTTTCACATCTTTAAAAACATTGTCCCTCTCTTCCTGAAAGAAAAATTTGTAGATCAGCTTTTCATAAGGCATTGTATCTAATCGATTGGATCCTTCAAGCAGCCAAGAGACTGTATCTGCAAGAGATTCCCTTGAAGTTAATTTTTAAATTGAAAATATGTTTACTATAGAAGTGAAAAAATGCCCAGGGCTGAGAGCAAAGATTTATCTACTATCTTCAATGGATGCAATCCTAAGTAGATCTTTATTTATTTCACATCAGTCACATTGTTTATATCACTGTGAGAGATGCAGAAAAACCTTATTTTAAAAGACCTAGGTCTCTCACCCACAGAAAGGGCTTTCAAGATAGCACAGTCTAGTACATACATATATGCCTATATATCAACTAAATATGTATTATTCTTACCTAGCAAGTTTGAGACCAACTGACAAATGCTCTACAAGATCAGGAACCAGGTCACTGAAATTCTCATATGAGACAGAGGAATGGAATTTTCCCAGTGTACATATAGCAATGGGACTGAGACATGTACCACAAACTAAAAAAATTCTAGCATGCTGTGTGAAGACCCAGATTTGCCAATAGACAGGGAAAGGAAGGCATAACTGCCTTTTTCCAGGCTGTTATCCCTTAGCAGTCACAGGCAGGCTCACAGGCACTGCTGCAGTTCTGCCTTTCTGTCCCTTTTGGCACTCGTCATCTGTGATGAGCTCTTTCAGTTTGCTAAGCCAAACTACTAAGACAAAGATGTAAGTTTAGGCTAGCTTTTTTCCCATATGATGAACTGAAATGGTTTATTCTAGGTCAAAAAGGACAGACTGAAAGGAGCACAGGTTGCATTCAAGGTCATCATTTAGTCTCATTTCTGCCATTTGTGGGGCAATGGTCACATCCTGAGCTAGCATTGACAGCAAGGGGTGATCTGGGAAGAGTCCTTCACAGAGCAGACATGACACAATATACTCCAACACTGCAATTCCTCAGCTATGCTTTTGCTTCAGGTTTCTTGTTACATTGCTTTGTTTGCTTCTTAAAAAGAAAAAAAAAAAAGAAAAAAAAAGAATTTTCAAGTGTGAAAACTTCAGCAGCTCACCTTACATCAGGATATGACCTCCTAATCTGATGCTAGTGGCATAGCTCAGTAGATTTTCAGATAGTATGTAGGTAAGCATAAGTAGACGGTCAAAGAGGTTACTATCAGTGTCTATTGTAGTTTTTCCCCTTCCAAGTTCTTCTTGCTCTAAATGGCCTTTGCTTCCAGTACTGTTGAAATTTTGCCAGGCATGGAGGAACATATATCTATAAAAAAATTATTTCAAAACATGTGTCATCTCCCCACATACTTTGGGGACATTGCACTCAACACAAATCTCCATACAGAGAGGTTACAAATAAATTCATATATATTACATTTATGATGTGTCCACACACATCAAACATCCTCTACCTCCAGGGCTAAAAGCATTACTGCTCTGCAGGAAAAATTATGTTTAAAACCTAAAAAAAAGTTGAGCTGCTTCTGACCCCTTCCATGACTTCAGCTGAAGGCCTGCAGACACTCAGGGTTTCTGCACAGCATCCCAAATAGAAACACTTTCTAAAGGATCAAAACTGAATGCATTTGGGTTACACACATGCTAATACATACATTCATGCTCTCTAGCCCCATGCAGCACATCTCATGTCCACTGCACTAAGGTTCTTAATCCCCTTTTCACCCTGGGACCTCCAGGCACAGGATCATCAGCCATGCTGCCCCCAGTGCAGCCCCAGACTTTGCCATCCCAGGTCATGCTCAGGCCATATCTGGAAAAGAATGGTTTGGGTTGGAAGGGACCTTAAAGATCATCTAGTTCCAGCCTCACTGTGCTATAGACAGGGACACCTTCCACTAGACCAGGTTACCCATAGCCCCATCCATCCTGGCCTTGACCCCCTCCAGGGATGGGGCCTGGACCAAAATCATGCCATGGATCGTCCTAACAATTTACCTCACTGGTAAATTGTTACAGTGAGTTAAATTGTTACCTCACTGGTATGCAATTTGCTCAAAAGTGAGCAAATTGCATGCCAGTGCTCAAACTAAACTTTTATCATGTTTTATTTTGTTAATGAAGACATATACTTGTCTGCATGCTAAAAGCAAACTTCATTTTGGCAAGCTTTTAAAAAAAGTTTTTTTCCTCCCTCTACTTCCTCTTAAAAACAAAATCTAAGAAAATTTTTTTCAAAGCATGGCATTAAGAACTACTGATATCCCAGCTACATGCAACTAAAGAGCACCCAGTTAAGTTCCCTCCATATTTTATTTAATTCATTCCAAATACTTCAGAGAGGACTGGCACAAAACCAAGATAAAACGATGGGACTGAAGCCAGTGCTTTTATACACAGCACAGTCAAGGCTTTTATATTACACAGGAGTAAAAAACACTAATGTCTCACCAAAACACTATAAGCTCCTACAGCAGTCAGCAATAATTTCAGGAACCAAGATGCACTGGGTGATCTTTTTCCTCATCAGGCTTATCTTTATCACCATCAGTAATAATTTTCTGCAGTGAAGAATTATTGCTAGGCTTGTAATCACTGCCAGGCTCCTTTGGCAGAAAGAAATCACTCTCTGACTCACTCTAACAGATTTAGAGAGGCTGTGACAGGCATGGCAGTGATATGTTGACAACTATTTTGAAACGGAAAGAGCTGGGCTTGGACATACACTAAAAAGTCATTTGCTTTTCTGTTTTAAAAATACTTATTTATTTCTAAAGACATATTATTCCTAGTTAAGTTGGTTAAAAAATCTTCCCATCTTCAGGAAAGGAAATAAAATCAACAAAATGATGGAATAGGTTCACAGAGTCTAGAACTAAATGTTTTTTCCTGATAAGTAATACCAGTTTTATGGTGGGCAGAGAAGTGTACAATGTCATTTTAAGGAAAAACTATTTGTTTGAGCATTTACAGGTTGAACTGATTAGGGGAGGGTTTGCTAACCCTGTAACAAAAAGTATTCTGTTGACCAAAACTTCAGCTACCACACTTCAGGGTCCAGGCACTGGCTGGGTACACAAGCCAATACAAGTTCAGAGCAAGGAACTGAACAGCATCATAGACTACAACAGTCACTGTCTTCAGTGCATATTTCATACAGAAGAGGCAAAATAAAGATGATTTCTATATCAGAGTTCAGATAAGTGCCACCAGGACATTTTCAGAGTTTGGGGAGAGACATACATCAGTGTATGAATACTTCGTTGAGTGAGCCCATATGATCAAAGCCCTTCAGTAACACCACTGGGTAATTATTACAGACTTACTGCAGTAGACAGGTCTTCATTGAGCACAGAAGAGTGTAACAATGGTTTGGAGACTAATCTCTGGGATAGTGATGGGCTTAGACAGTGCACAAACTGCATAAAAGCTGGGGCAACAGTCAACTATAAAGGGTCCATCTGAGGACCCAGCACAATTCATCTGCACAGCCAAGCACAAAAAAGTCTCCCTGTATTTATGAATATTCTAAATAGAAGGCAATCTGCAATCTTATAGAACTTTTCTTGCAAAATATAAAGAAAAAACAAATTTCCAAACATACACAAGCTATACAAGAATAACCTAAGATTACCTGAAGAATTTCTTTAAAAAACCCAACCATCTATTCTCAAATTCTGTTTTCTTTCGTTTCAATGGTACAACTAACTCTTAGCTAGAGAAATTTTTTCTAGCCTTTTTCTCATCTCACTTTTTACATTTTTGGTATCCCAGTGGAAATAGTATTGAACATCCAGAAACTCATTATACCACAATTAAAAACCAGTTTCATTACCTATTTCTTGCCATATGTTCAAGTAATTACAATCAGTGTTAAAACCTTGTAATTATAGTTTGTAAAAAATTAACTGTATGACAGATTTTTTTTTGTTGCCTCAGATTTTAGTAATGCTAGTTATTAATTATTTGCACTTGTGCAATGCCTGAAGACCATTTCAGTAAGAAAATATATGCAGAAAAAAAGACCATGAGGGATATCTTTTAAAAAGTGGGCTGTATTTTTCTTAAACCAATCTCATGTAAGACCAGAGACACCAAGCCATACAATTACCATAAAGGGTTAGTAAAGGGTAAAGTTAGATTCCTATATTTCCATATTTTGCCACATTTAGTTTGAAATTCTCAATTCTCTGACTTTAATATATGAGACACTAGAAGGACTTCGACCACTAAGGTTACTTTCCTAAACAAAAGAGACAAGAGAGAAATCTTGTCCTTAACTCTGTTGGGACCTTTTTCTGAGAGTAAAGAAAGATGTTCTTCTTCTGCACACATTTCCTCCTGAATTTTATTTCATATTTATTTTATTTTCTTAAATCTATGTTTATTTTTTCTAACAGATGCAATGATAAATAGAAAAAAATATAAGCGATTTTTCCAATTTGCACCATTTTAGATTCTCGAGAGACTAAGCATACTCATATATGCACTATGCCCTATGAACAAAACAAGAGCTTAGGTCCAACAAAGATCTAAAATACGTCCACTGGTTTTCTTTCTCCATAAATAAATTTACTTTGCCTTCATGGATTCCATAGGAGGATAAAGAACTCACCTTTTAACACTCAAACAAGATAGCAATATTTTTTAAAAAAATCTTGTGTAGCAGATTGAGGCACAGACTCCACAAGCAAGGCTCAAGTGGAGACATTTATTATTTTACCTGTGTTACATATATACTGTGTTCAAATCAATCATGTGCATCTTCTGTTCATGTCATAAGCACATGAATTCTAAGTTTATCCACTTTGCAAAATCTGCAGCCCCTCACATCCTCTTTAAACCAACAAGTTCCCTATTCCATGTCTTGTTTACATCTAGCTCTGTCTTCAAGAACACAGACCCAACATTTCAAGGTCGAACCCCCCATGAAGCCCCAGGCTTAGGTTTGCCTCTGATAAGGCAAGGGTAAGAATCAGCTGCCACAATCTTGAATGAAGATAAAGCATAACTGACCATCACGAAGTATGTGCTTCTTTAGATTGATCAGAATTGATGCAGA
Source organism: Acanthisitta chloris (assembly GCF_000695815.1). Classification (NCBI taxonomy): domain Eukaryota; kingdom Metazoa; phylum Chordata; class Aves; order Passeriformes; family Acanthisittidae; genus Acanthisitta; species Acanthisitta chloris. Next base: position 47,818 of record NW_008692939.1, on the reverse strand, counting down.
GAAATCCTTATGACTTTTGGATTCAGGTTTCAGTATCTTTGTTTCATACAGGTGTTTTAACTGGTAAGCTGTCATGGTGGTTGACATGCCTTTAACAGCAACACAGCCAGCATCCTAATAAAATTAAGTCCTTCAGAATTTCTAATTCTTACCATAGACAGAAATCGCTCCAGGGATTAAACCCTCATTCTTTCTATTACCTTTGACAGTAATTCTAACATCTAATATCTATGTACAGCATCTGCATTTTTTTCCCTGTAAGATGGTTGGTAGGGAGGGGTCATCATTGTTTTAATTTTAAATGACAGATGACCAGGGCAACACTACTTTAGAATTGTTCTGATATACCAAATTTTTTTAATTATTTAGTAAAATTATCTTAACACAAATGCATAAGAAGGAAATAGCAAAAGTTACCATAACCTCTCTGCATTGATCTGAGGAAGCTTCATTTTACATTTCAAAAAACGTAGCATTTTCTAATCAGCTCAGTATTAAAAAATTGTTTCCTATGATTTGAGCACACACTGACATACTCTTGCACATTTTCCTCTTAATTTTCATCATATTTCTAGCAGACATTCTGAAATTGTGTATACACATATATAAATATACATACATATGTGTGTACATAAACAAAGTCCAATCACAACAGAAAAGACCATCACTTGAAAAATAAAACATCTTCCACTTTTTCCCTTCTGAAATGAACATTAACAAAAGCAAGATCACTGATCTTTCTGGTACCTCTTAAGAAATGTCATTACCAAAAAGTGTTCTTAATCATGTATGATAATTTTTAGTCATGACCTGATTCTGTAATCCTACTGAACTCACAGTAATTATGGGAAACAGTGTTCCTGTTCAGACTTCATAGAAGATCTCTTGAAAACTGTGTCAAAATTGAAGATCAACTAAAATTTAAATCTACCTTGCTCAAATGTTCCCAAAATCTCCTGTAACCTACATATCTATTATGTATTCCTAAAGAATAGGAAGCAACATACTCGAGCCTTAAAGGACACACCTTAAAGAAAACAAAGGCTTAAAAGATTTCAAAAAGACTTATCTATCTGCCAGAGAAGCCTGGCAGTGATTACAAGCCTAGCAATACTTCTTCAATGCAGAAGTGATAAGGATAAGCCTGATGAGGGAAAATATGTTGAGTAATATTGGGAAGAGGTGGGGGGGGTGTTTTAGCACTGAGCTGACCATGGTCATGTCCAGTAAAAAATAATACCTTTTTGTAAAACATGTAGTACTAGAATCAATAGTCTTAATACTATCCTGGTTTCCCTCTACTATTTTCAATTACTTTTCTAAACAGCCTATTAATTGTATTAGACTAAGTTGATAAGATGGTATGAAAAGAAAAATGTCAAACTTGTTGTGTAAGGACAGGAAGTTTCCCAAAGTCATTAAAAAAAAAAAAAAAAAAGTCTTTTAAAGACTTTGGTGCACTTAAAAGACACCAAAAGCACAAGTCTGTAATTTAGGTTATTGCTTCTGAGATGAGCCTGGTCTTATATTTACCCTACAATGAACTCCAGTTTTACTTTCAGATTAATAATAATAATTCACTGCTCCATGCATTTAAGCTCAAACTTTTCAAATGCATGAGATTTTTCTCTTTTAAATATTTCATTATTAGGTATAATTTTGGTTTTCCCTTGGAGTAAACTTTAGAAGCAGATATGAATGTTTAATGCCCAAAAATGGGACTCGAAAGACCCCTCTAAAGCAACAAGCAATACTAACATGAGTAGCAAACAGAAACAACATTCCAGTGAGGAGGACATCAGTGGTAGGGATGATACAGTATGAAATGGCACAGCACCACTACATAGCCCAAGATGACCACATGTCATTATGGTCAGATACACTGCAGCTCATGTACTGAAACAGGATTTGTAGAGACATTGATTTCCTACAGAGAATTCCTCAAGATTTTCAGCATCTATATTTTGACAGATGATTATCTAGTTGCCAAAGACAAATACATACCTGAAAATTGAAGCCTAGCACAAACCTAGCACTGCAGCTCCTAGCACTGGAGATGAAATAAAAAGTCAGCTGCTTGCAGCCCCACGTCAGATTCCACTCCTGTGGGGCTTGTTGCCTTTCAAGAACAGAATCTGTGATAGAGACTACAGATATTTCGGGCTTTTCTGTCTTCTTGCCTAAGTAAAACTTGTCCTTCAGATACTTGGTCTTCTCCTTCAGTGAACTTCTCTACAGCATGGAGTCAGGCTGGAGAGGAGCCAAAGCTCAAGTCTGAATTGCATCCAGGAAGGCAGAAGCAGAGTGGAATGCATAGAGAACAGCCTCAAAATGCAGACATCCCTGGCACACAGCACAGTGGCTTCTGCTGCAGGATTTGGTCCTGTTGCACACACAGGGCTTTGACCCTGAAAACCAAATGCTGTGGCCTCTCAAACACCTTCCAGGATATTCTAGCACATATGTGTAAATTGTACACATAATCAACCATACCCTCACCAATTAGGTATTCATAGAATCATAGAACTTGAGAGTTGGAATGGACCTTACAGACAATCTAGTCCCAACCCTCCCTGCCATGGGCAGAGATACCTCCCCACTAGATCAGGTTGCTCAAGGCCTCATCCAGCCTGACCTTGGACACCACTAGGGTTGGGGCAGCCACCATGTCCTTGGGCAAACTGTTCCAATGTCTCACCACCCTTACAGGAAAAAGCTTTTTCCTCACATCCAACCTAGACTTCCCTTCCTTCAGTTTGAATCCATTACCCCTTGTCCTATCACTGCAGTTCCTGACAAAGAGTCCCTCTCCAGCTCCCTTGTAGGCCCTTCAGATATTGAAAAGTTGCTATGAGGTCTTCACAGAGTCTTGCCTTCTCCAGGCTGAACATGCCCAACTTCCTCAGCCTGTCTTCATAGAGGAGTTGCTTCAGTCCTCTCATCAACTTTGTGGCCTCCTCTGGACTTGCTCCAACATTTCCATGGCCTTCTTATGTTGGGGACACCAGAACTGCATGCAGTATTCCAGGCAGGATCTCACGAGAGCAGAGGGGAAGAAATACCCCTTTTGACCTGCTGGGCACACTCCTTTTGATGCAGCCCAGGATTCAATTGGCTTTCTGGGCTGCTAGAGCACACTGCTGCCTCATGGTGAGCTGCTCATCCACTGTCACTGCCAAGTTTTCCTCCTCATTGGTTTCAATCACTTCCCCACCCAACCTGTAGGTGTGCCTGGGATTGCCATGGCCCAGGTGTAGGACCTTGCAAATCCCCAAACTCCCCAAATCAAAGTGAACTTAGAGGATGTAAAACCTGAGTGGATATTTCATGATGCTATCAAAGCAAACATATTACACAGTAGATATTGTCACACTGTCTGAGACACCATGTTCAGGCTGCATGCAGGCAACGAGGCTGCTGCTGAGACCTTGCCTAATAGGCACAGTGCAAGAAACTGCTGGACATGGGATAAAACAATTCACAGATGTGACATCTCACAAGGTGACAAGTTTACAACAGTTACAGACAGCAACAGAAAGGGTTGCTGGCCTTTGTAGATGGCTATGAGGTTTTGCATGAGAAAAACTGCACGAAGTGGGAGCACTGGAGAGCATTAGGAAGTTGTCCTCCATGTCCAATAGTACCTAGCTCACTATTTCAGCGATACCATGAGGCTGAGATTGCCTCAGTAAATGTGTCAGAAATATCAAATTTGGGTATACATTTGCTAAAACTGGCACCAATGGGGAGCAAGAAATTACGGAGAGGTTAACTAGGAGAAGAGCAAAGACAGGAAAATACAAAGGTGATATAAAGTAGGAAAAAACATAATGTGTTCAAATGTCCCTGTAATTGGGACTGTCTGGGGATACATGTGACAGTCCTGTGCTCCACCACTGCACACTGAGCACAATAAACCTGTTGTGGTAATATCACAGGAAGTGAATCCATTCCTGCAGTCAAGTGGACTGTGAGCATGGCAAGAGGGGATACTTCCCCCTGCACGCACATGGGAGATCTAGGGGGTCTTATCTTATTGTCACCTTTCTCAATGACAAGTACAGTCCTCACAGATACAACATCTTCCCAGCCATTTCCCCAATACACTGCTGTCTCCTATCCACTTTCACAGTTTACATCTGTTAACAAGTACATTTTAGGAAGGAGACTGATATCACTGTAGTCAGTTTACAAGTTGCTACTCTGTCACTACAAAAAAAAAAAAGTATATTTACATTTTTCCATAGTAGGTTGATTTGACATTCAGCGTATTTTTCTTGCTTTAGTTTATGATGGGATCACACTATATAGAATCGTCATTCAATACAAAATGGATTAACAATTTAATTTCAGTTTAGTGATTGATTGGGTTATAGTTAGGAACATAACATGAATTTTATACTAGTTAATGAACTATCTGGTCTATTAAAACAAGATTTAAATTAGGATTCCGAACTTAATTTGTTTTGAAACTTTTTAAGACTACATGCTTTAATTTAGCTTTAAGTTACTTTGTAACCATGGCTACTTCTGTCTTAAATAAGCTATTCCTATATTTAACAGACAATATATAGATGATCTGGATCCTACAATTTTCATGGGGTTTTTTTCTGATTAAGCATCCATAGATATGAACTATCTTCTGACTTGTTTTGTCAAAGATGCAAGGGATTACCCTGTTTTCTGTTGCAGACACTCTTGAGATGATCCTCTCATTCTGAAGTTGACCAGTCTGAATTACCAACCCATTAAATTAAATGAATTGCCAAAGCTGAATCTGACAATTCTGTACAAAAAGCTATTCATCAAGAGATTTGTAATGCAACCATTAAGTGAACAATGAGAACTTAAAGTAGCAATATTAGGGTCTGCAAAAGCAGTGCCAATTAGCTTTGTAATATTTCCAATGTCGTACTTTTGCAGCTCCTAATAGTGCCATTCATTTAATATGTTCGGTAGGACATGGGCTTAACCCAAAAGCTTTATGGCAAACATCATGAACTTTGAAATAGTTGAGTATGATTGTTCCAGTTTGTATTTTTGAAGATTAGCTAATCCTTATATAAACTGCATGTTCGAATATAGCATCTTAAGCATATGGACAGAAATCTCCCACAGCGGAATTATCCTTCAGTATCCAGCCATAATACAGGCAATTCCCACATAGCTCTGTAACTCTAACACCACTCATTACCTCTCCTCACTGCCTCTGCCCAGAATGGTTCACTCAGTCCACTAAGTGGACACCACTTTCTGGATTGTTTGAAATTTGGAAGCAAAAAACAAATGGAAGAGAGAACACATACCTATATTGTTGTTGATTTATTTGCATTTCAGACACAAGAAGTATCTTACCTGCTTATTCCTAATTTTGTTGTCAGCCTCATCCAAAGACTGTTTCTCAGTCCTACAGGTGTTAGCCTGAAATCCTTACTCCTCATGCTATACAGCCTGTTGGCAGTCAGCCCCAGTATCTTTATGATGCAACATTAAGTGGCATTTTCTCATCACACAGAGACGTACATGGTACCTGAGAACTGCCACTCTGAACATTTTCATTCGCAACTTCGGTACTGCTTTCACACCTTTTGGTCCATCAGGAGACTCAAAGCAATAGGCACCAAATATCAGAATACAGTTCTAGCTAACAAAAGGTCGTATCGTTGAGTGCAAAACCTCAGCCCTGTTGGTAACTCACTCCAACACCACAGAGGTTTCAAAAAGTTACTTAAGAGGAACTGAAGCACTAGAGCACATTCTTGAGTCCAGACCATGGCTGCACACAGCTGCGCATGGAAACAATACCTGTGGTACAGTTTGCTACAAATTTGCACCCCTTTGGCTGTCACAGCAAGAGAGTCTCAAATTTCCTAGACAAAAGTCAGCACAAGTATCAAAGGCCCTGTGTTAATGCACTTCAAGGATGATACACTGTGTGACTGAACAGAGTGAGGAACGACAGGAAAATATTTAAGATTTAATCAGGACACCTCTTTCTTCCTAATGTTAGTTCATTAATCTCTGCATCTCTTCAAAGCCATCACAACAGGATTTGTCTTGTCAACTTTTTATTTGTCTTGTCAACTGTTTATTTGTTTAAAGAACAAAGAGAGATGTAAAAAATCATTATTTTCTTTTTCCCTCCTTCACCCCCAAGTTGTCCAGAATATTTATAGCTTTTGCTACATCAGGCATCAATGTGTCCTGTAATCACTGAAGATATATGTAAAATAAAGTGATCCTACTAAACGTTATTCTCTACATGTTGCTAAGCTGCTCTGGTAAATGCAAGTCAAACCAGACAAAAATAAAATGTATGGGCCCACTATATAAACAACAAAATAATGCTCTGAGCATTTTGTTTATATTTTTCAAGTTTTTTGTCATGCTGAGAAAGAAACATTTAATTTTATGCAAGAGTAAAAGAACAGACAAAATAAATCTTGCTTGTTTCCTACAGAACTAGTGAAAACACCCAATACAAATTCCACAAAACTGATTCTCTGTGGGGTTCCCAAAAGACTTCAAGATAAGCTAATGGGATGATTTTGTGACTATATTAATAGAACAATTTTTTTTTAAATAGCAATAGAAGCAAAGTTTTGTCTTCTGTGTGTGTTACAGGAAAACTGTACACATTATTTATAATTGCTATAAATTTTTGCTGTTAAAAACCATTTGGTTTCTTCTAATTCTTGTGTAGTGAATAAAAATGAAACAAATTTTCATTTCAATAAAATCAGTTATAAACCTGCTGACTTTCTGCATAATTTAATATAGAATATTTATGGCTTCAAATTAATAAATCACACAGTCAAATTACAGACATCATTAGTCAATTACGCATACCACCACAGCACGTGCAAGACTCCAATCACACAGATGTCTTCAAGTGTTACAGAAAAGAGCATCAAAAACCATGGGTTAAAGTCATACCTGTCATGAATATCTGAAATTCCTTTAAGTTTACAGGATTCCCCTTCAGTGGAATGAAACCAAAATTTACCCGCTTACCTCTGAGCTTTTTAATAATTTAATTTCTTATGAATCTGATCTCTTTGTGGAATGTAAACACAATTAGCTTCTCAACTACAGATTGTTTGGGGGGTTTGGGCAACAAAAGCTTTAGCTGCACATTTATTTAAATAGTTGTTTCCTTCACCTGCTGCACATTTTAGTGCAATGGCAGTTCTTTGGAGAAAAGTGGGGTTTGCACCACAAATCAGATTCTGTAAGATACCCAGTCGAGCTAAAAACTCATGTTTGCATGTGCATAATTGAAATTTTTATCTAAATGAAATAATTAAAAGTTTTGTTATTACAACATTAAGTTTGTAAGCTGTTATGTACACAAGACACTTTTAATTTCTGCAGCATAGCTACACTAACTACAAGTGCTACATTCCACTATATATAATCATTTGATTGGCATCAGTAACTCCCCTTATGGTGTTGATAAAATGACTTTGGGGCACATTAATAAGATCCAAAGAAATGCAGTGCAGAGATGGCTTACCCAATCTGGAGCAGTCTGGTATGGCTACACAGGATAGCAGCAGCATGGCATAGCAATACTACATCAGGGCCCAAAACTGAGGCCACTTGGCTCTGGTACAGACCTGATACAGATATACTGCCTCTGAACCTAATTGTGCTGCAGTCAAATTATTTATTTCTGTATGTTATTTCATATGTGCTGGCCTGGGCAGGATGTCCTGTCACAGGTGGGCCATAGCACCTCTTCTCGGAGTGCAACACCTGTACTTTGCACACCAACTCCATGAGGACAGTCTGGCAGACACACTCTCCTAAAAGCCTATGAATGGGCAAGGATGTACAGAGCTTCACAAAGCACATTATACACATGAATAAACTACCTCACAAGCAAGGAACAAAACAGCAGTGCTACAAAAAGATGATAAAGTGAAGTATGATTTGCAACTAAATAAGACTACAAAATTTACACTAGATTACTTTTTTCCATAATTGGTCTTGATGGTATCATCTTGATCCTCACAAAAGCACAATGAAATCTTTCATGTCTTTAAGCGATCAAAACATCAGCTCCATTGGGAAAGGCCATGGAATCACAGAATCACTGACGTTGGAAAAGACCTCTGAGATCATCAAGTCTAATCAATGTTGCATCCAGAGATGGAAAACTTACATGACTAACAAGAGATAGTTAGGTTGATACTGACACTGAAAGACTAAACTTTAATTAAATGGGACTAAATTAATTAATACGAATTCTTCATGTATTGTCTTAGTTTTGCATAATATAAGCCACTATAGGCTTTGAGGAAAACACTATAAACATACCTGTTTCATGCAACTTTTCTGAGTTTTAACATGTTTTAGGCACACTTGAAAGCACACAGCTAAGGAATAGGGTTTTTTGTAACATTCATGTAGCATAGTGAAATTCACTATGAAGCCAAAAGTCACTTCATTATAAACAAGGAACACAGACAGATTAACAAGGAAGCTCAACTATATTTCAGTGATTAAACAGATCTTACCCTGCTAGTTTTTCTTTAAGCACAGATGCTGGTAGAAGGAAATAAAGGGAATAAGTCCACTGATTGTGGAAGAAGGAAAAAGAGATACTACTTTATATCATAAGCTTACTTGGGAAAGGTCCTACCAGGCATCAGATAGCACTAATTATTGCAATTGCAAAGGAGTATAAAAATATCCAATTTTTAAATCTAGAAGTGCATGTATTTACAGGTAAGGAGCCTGCCTTAATATTTCTACTGAACTTTGTAATATTAAAAATAAATAATAATAATTAAGCAGTGCTATTCTTTCATGCTAAATGCAAGTGAATCAGATCACAAATGCTAACCTGTCAATCATCCAGAGTTCTATACTGAAAGCTGAAGTGTTTGGGAATTTTAAACTCAGCTTTAGCAATGAAGACCTTGAAAATCTGTCTTAAATATCAGCTTGGATTTCCGAGCTCAGTGTTTAATTTAGATATTGACCAGGAGATGGCAGCAGTTCCAACTGAATTTATTTACATGACCAGTAAATTACAGCATATTAAATCCAAACCAAATATGGAACATATGCAAATTATAAATATGAAGTCATAAATCCTGCAGATGCTCTTAAAATACAATTTTTCATCAGGAGACTCTATTATATGTGTATTTCTATTTCACTTGCATGGTGATCATTTGCTGCTGGGTCACCTTCAGAAATGAATTAAAAATTGATGTATTTTCATATGCCATAGCATATTCTTTGCAAGTCAGAAACCAGTGATTTATTCCCTTATTTATAGATTCAGTAATAATATACTGCAGAACATAGTGATCTGTGGGTAGTGGTGGATAAAACTTTTAAAGTGTGATTTACAGCTGTAAGGAAATGTCCACAAGTCAAGGATAAAGATGGGACACAAGTCCCAGGTATGAGGATGCTACTAGTCTAAAGGAACTGAATTGGGGGGGCGGGGGGGGCAGTGAGGACAACATGACTTTACTACTGGAACTACAGAGCACAGATCTGGAAAAAGAGGGAAGAGACCAAAAAAACATAACAAAGAAGGACCTCTGTAAGCTCTCCAAAAGCCATAACCTCACGTAAATCCTAAGAAGCTGTTTCAAATCATGACCAGTGTGCAAACATGTGTGAACAAGAAATAATTCAGAAATAAGAGCGTCAACGAATGCTGCTGTAAGGCACAACAGTATCAGAATTAAGAGGGTGCTTACGGTTTTTCTACACAAGAACAATGTGAGTTTCACCTGCTTTCACAAGCTTCATCATTATACCAGTGCAATCCCATCAGCTACTCTGTAATCAGTATACACAGTATACTACCTTCTTCACAGTAAAAAAGGTACACCTTGCAAGGTTAGTCATCACTGCCATAAGCAACACAAGGCAAACACATCAGCACTGCTAAAGTTAAACCATGGCACAGCCTAGAGCAGAGACCAATATAACTCTGTCGGCACTGATGCTCACGGAGTACTGGAGAGCTGGGTTAAATGACACCAGATCCTGGCATAGACCAGGCTGTATTCTGACAAGGAGTTTCTTCCCCTACCCTCAGCAGTCTGCTACCACAGACAGCTGCTGAATTTAGCCACATATAAATCAGAATATTGCTTGGCACAACAGACCAAGGCCAATAGCACAAACATATAAACACAAAGAGTCACAGCAGTGGTGGAAATTTCAGTTCCTCCAGTCAATGTATGGACTGACTAGCAGTATCTTAAGCCAGTGATGAATAATCATAGAATGGTTTGGTTTGGAAGGGACCTTAAAGATAAATCTATTTTCAACCTCCCTGCCACGGGCAGGGACACCTCCCACTAGACCAGGCTGCTCAAAGCTACATCCAACCTGGTCTTGAACAGTTCCAGGAATGGGACATTTACAACACCTCTAGGCAACCTGTTCCAGTGCCTCAACATCATCAGAGTAAAGAATTTCTTTCATATATCTAACTAAACCTACTCTTTCAGTTTGAAGCCATCCCTCTCTGTCCTATCACTACATTTCCTAACAAAGAGTTCCCCCTCCAGACACTGGAAGGTTGCTATGAAGTTTCCACACAACCTTCTCTTCTCCAGGCCGAACAGCTCCAACTTTCTCAGCCTGTTCTCATAGGGGATGTGCTCCAGTCGCTACCAAAACGTGTACCAATAAGCATAGAGCTCTTACTGTTCTGCCCTCTGTCCAGTTTGAGAGGGCTGTCCATCCTAGGCATGAAGGACACAAGTACATGACTAAGAGACCCCACACACAGAACTGGAGGAACATGTAACCAATTATTCCGCAAACATGGGCTAGCAGACTCAAATGTGATTTTTTTTCACCTATGTAGAAAGATTGGCAGTACAGTCCAGCTGGACCAGAAACACAACCGCAGCTTTGTCACAGTAGGAAGGTGAACCAAATGCTGACACCATGTAAAGCATCTGTTCCTTGAAAAGCATGTTTGGAAGAGCAGGATCGTAACTGACCGAAGATGTTCCTAACCCTGGACAGATGACATTAGCTTCCCAATCATGCTGGCTGTTAGAAGGTAAAGCCATCCAGCAAGAAAAATGTGTCTTCATACGATGGTGCAGATCTTTAAAACCCAAAGGCAGCCCCCAGCTGGCAGGACAAGGACTGTATCCCATTGTTTTTTCTGTGTACCTTAGTGTCTGGACTCTGATGATTCTGTATATGATTGTTTAAAACCATGACTTTGGTATCAGCCTCTCACCAGCAGAGATTTCCTTCCACAATATTCACAGTCATTTCTTGGTTAGAATAGCCTGGGATAATTGCTGTAAAGTTTCAATGCACCAAAATTAAGACCATCAGGGGAGAGTGGGGGAAGGAAAAATCTTTCTTTGTTAACAACTTGGATCCTAGAGAACACCAGACTGGAGAGTTTTTCTGTTACTTGCAGAAACAAACCAAAAAAGGCAAATTACCAGGAAATCCAGTGTGTAATGTTTCAATCCCTCGCTTCTGGTTGAACAGGGTTTTTTTGCTTCTTAATTAAGGAAAATACTAACAATATTTATGTATCTGAGAACACAAAAACAGCCTTTAACAACTAAATGGCCTCATATTCTTCAAACTGTAGTTAGCAAGAGTTAATTGTGTCTGACACCCATTGAAAGATTTAGCTGGTACTTGCAGATGGCATCTGATGAATAATTATGTCTTCAGCATGACAAATCAGTGGTCATCTGCATTTGCTAAGAGTGCTAGACCTCCAGATACTGCAGAATAATAAAAAAAAACCCCCACATCCTGCTGTCAAGATTTATCTATTTATTTTTAAATGTGAGAGTGCCTGATCTGTCATATCTCATAAGGCTGAAAGCTTGTCATATCACTTCTTTACTAGTTAAATGAAGTAAACAAATGAAGAGCATATTATAACATAAGCCAGAAAATCATTGATATCCTGACAAGAACGAATTTTTAAGGCCTCTTTTGCTCTGGCCTCAAAAGGAGTCACTTGATTATTCTGCCAGAGAGGCCAAAAGAGGAGACAACTGGCTGACATGCAGTCCAGATAAGAGGAGGGTCATGCTGTTTTGGCAGGTGGAAGCCTTCTGAAGAAGGGGCAGAAATTTACAAATACCACTTCTTCATGTGAAGGCATCGGCCAGTCCATTGGTGGAACAATGTGCATCTCTATGCCTGCCAGATCTGTCTCAGTTTGTCTGCTCTCCTCCCTGCCACACAAATTTATGCAACTACAAAACCCTATGGCACTTCTACAAGGCAAAAATATCACATGCTTTGTTTCAAGACTAGTCAGTTGTGGTGTATTTGGGACAATCCATAAGACCTTCCCAGAACTCCAGGCAGTGGAAGCAGAAACAACCTCACAGATAGCTGTATCAGTGCATCAGGTATTCATCCAGTTGCAAGGGAAGTTTAAGGTCACAATTATATACAGGGACTCAGAAAGGGGCTTTTTGATACCTGCTTTATTCACAAGAGCTAGAGTTGGCCTAGCTTTCCCAGAATAACAGTTTGTTTTCTCCCTATTAACACAGTTGTTTTTACCCAGCTCCCTGCCCCGACATATCTTTGCATAATACTGTAATTTAGAATTATCTTGTACACTAACACTGTGAAGAAACAAGAATTCTGACAATTTTTGCACTGCCAGTCTCTCGACAGAAATAGAACTTTTAAAGTAAAGCTAATCTTCCATAATGTATTTCACAGTGTTCTCATCAGAGGTTTATAATTACATGATTTTTGACACCTGCTGTTATTTGACTTCTTAGGTCACTATTTTCCATTTATAACTCTTTACTGAAATAATCAAACAAAAAATTATCTTCTGCTAAAATAATTTGACAGTTTATTATTGTACTAAAAAAGTGACTTCAACAGACTGTAAAAAGGGCTTTAGATAGTATGTTTCCTCTATTTGTTCTCCTCAAGGATTAAATATCCTGTATTAACACATTCTGAATCTTAATCACTTGATAATAAGAACAATCTACTACATATTAGTAATATTAGTAAATGGGGCCGAGGCACAGGAGCTATTGACAGTTTAAGTTTATATTTTTCAAACATAATACTAAACCCTTGTGGTGGACTGACCCTGGCTGGATGCCAGGTACCCACCAAAGCTGCTCTGTCACTGCTCTCCTCAGCAGGAGAAGGGGGGGAAAAGTATAATGAAAGGCTTGTGGGTAAGGGCAGGGCAAGATTCACTCACCTGTTCCTGTCAGACAAAACAGACTCAACTTGGGGAAAGACTTCTTTGTTACCAGAGAAATAAAACCAAGTCTTAAAAAACACCTTGCCCCCTCCCCACCCCAGGCACAACTTCACTACTGCCTCCTCCTCCCCAGAGGCACAGGAAGACAGAGAATGGGGTTGCAGACAGTTCACCATGTCTCTGCTGCTCCTTCCTCCTCACACTCTTCCCCTGCTCCAGTGTGGGATACCTCCCACACAGGAGACAGTCATCTTCAAACTTCTCCAACATGACTCCTTTCCACAGTCTACAGTTCTTCACAAACTGCTCCAGTGTGGGTCCCTTCCACAGGATGCAGTCCTATAGGAACAGACTGTTCCAGCATGGGTCACTCCTGTAGTCACAAATCTTGCCAGCAAACCCTCAGTGTGGGCTTCCCACAGGGTCAGAGGTCCTGCCAGGAGCTATTCCAGTGCAGATTTCCCACAGGGTCACAGCCTCCTCCAGGCACCCACCTGCTCCAGCATGGGGTCAGCCACAAGCTGCAGGTGGATCGCTGCTCCCCCATGGAAGTCCATGGGCTGCAGGGGAATCCCTGCTCTGGCAACTGCAGCACCTCCTCCAGCTGGCATTGGCTCTCCGAGTCATGGGAGAAGCTCCTGGCCAGCTTCTCACAAGAGCCACCCCCCATAGCCTCCCTGCTACTAAGACTGACACTTAAAACCAGTAAATCTTTCAAAATAACATTTATCTCTAATGTCCTGTGACTCACATGAGAACATTCTACTGGTTGCAGTGTGGGTTTAAGTTTGGGGTTTTATTGGTGCCTCTGCAAACCATTGGAGGAGTATTCAAACTAACAGTAAACAAAAGATAGTTTCTTTTCATCAGAAGTACAGCACTTAATACTTGCAGTCTTAACTATACGCTTTTATGTCTGTGGAACAGCATAGAACCCTATAGTACATTTCTAGTATGAGTTTCCTCGTCAGTATATAAACTATTTTCTATATTGCAAATATTCAGACTTCTATGTCTGGTCACGTAAAAACTTTAGAGACACAAAACCAGATGCTTTAATTTAAATTTCTTTCCTGAAAACACATTTTCCTTTCCTTTCGTCATTCTCCTCTCAATAATAAAAAAAGTCTATGTGGGTCTTTAGAAGCTTTTGCTTATGCCACCCTGAAGGAAGAAGCCCAGGATCACAGAGATACTGAAAAATAAAAAATAATGCCACCCAAAACTCACAACAAGAACACAATAGTTAGTTGTCCTCTTTTCTTAAAAAAAAAAAAAAAAAAGGCAAGTACCTGATTTATTCAAATGTGACAGTTAAGTGATAAGGGAAGATGAGTGTGTGTAGTGAAACACATTGAGATGTTTCTTTGCTGGGAGGCAACTGCAAAGTGACTCGTCCTCCTGCTAAAAATGCTATTTCCATCCCTGCTCTTCAAAAGAATGCTTTTGCACAAAATCCACTCACTCAGTTTTACTGAATGCTGAAATGAAAAAGAGATGCCCACTGTCACACAGCTATATTAATTATGAGTGAAAATGTGATCATTTTGCATTAACTTGCCCCCAGCACTAGAGTTCCATCAAAGCATCAGAAGGAAATTAATGCTTTCATATAGCACCTAAGAAAAATATGAGATGTTGCTCACTTTGCCCTCTAGACAAAGAGGTATATGCCAGTAGCTGAGAGGTAATAGCTTTCAGAAGAGAACATGAACTCTAGACTTTTATTAAAATCATTATTTAATGTGCAAAAAATAATGAAGCCACAGCCTTGCCTTAAAACAGCAATTTGTAGTCATTACATCTTAGATCATCAGGCTTATTTTGTAAAAAGCCAGTCTTTCTCAAATTAAAAATTCATCATAAACTCCCCCAGATTATGTAGTCCTTTAAATGATGCCATTTCATACAGATTTATTCCAGCTAAACAAAGAGCCAGTAAAGTGGCACACAGAAAACATCAATTTCCCTGCTTTCTCTCTAGAAAGACCTTTCTACTCAGACTGTTACAAAATCTCACAAAAGGGTTGACTAATGCATGGGTATTTTAGTCATTTCACCTTCCAGGGACATTTTAGATCTTAATTTGTCATGCTCCTTACCCCCACTGTAAAGTGAACTGTAAAAAATAACCTTCAACAGAAGGTTTCTTTCTTCTCTTTTCATACTTAGAATGGCAGTCCACAAAGTGAATGACAGTAAGACACCAACAATCTCAACTAGATCCCTCTAACTGCTGAGCATTTAATTCATTAGGAATATTAGATTTATTTTTGATGGAAAAAAAAAATGACAAATCTTGTTCCTCTCCAGTAAGAATCCTGTTAAGAACTTGTGTGGCAAAGTGATGCAGCCCTACATAACTGGCACATGTTATTCTGCTTTATATTTTAAAAAACCTTCTTATGCCTGTTTTTCTTTAAGCAATAAGTGATTTTTACTAAACACAACATCATAGCTCATGTGGATTTTAATGTTTTATTAGATATATCCTTTCTAAGATCACTATGGCCTGACAAGAAGTTGCAAGATCACATATTCCATGTTTTCTGGTTGAAGATTTTCCTTAGTAACTTGGAGAAGTGCAAATGAGATTTACATGTGTATCAGCAAGAGAACAAAAATGCACTGCACGTTTTCTCTCTTTCCTGCTTCAAGACTGCTTTTAATTACCATTTGAGCTATAACAGTGTCAAGAAGTTAGGATCCCTTTTGAAAAGAACATTGAAAGAGTCAGTTCCTCCCCCGAATTATTTTAACGTATGGACCTGAATAAGCATGTAACACCACCTGTAATTTAATTTGTGGATTGAATAGGCATGCTGATTTCAACCCTACTCCCCTTTTCAGCAGCAACAGTACATTGAAATTAACGTGTTTCAGGGTATGTCCTCTACTGTCTTCCAAATGTCTATACTTAAAACACCTCTACCACAAATGGCAATGCAGCTTTTTCTACACACTTCTGTGATCTCTATACCTACCGGACAAGATTTAGTTATGGGCTAGCAAGAGGCTAACAATATTTTATCAAGAGACTAAAATATTACATCTATTACTATACTTTCCATCTAACTAAAAAGCTGCTCTTTAGCTGTATCTGCCAACAACTCTCTCCTAGACTTACCCCAAATGCCTGTGGTATATAAACTTTCTATTAACCCTACAAAAAGGCTGTTTACTCACAAGGTTTTGCAGACTCCTACAATGTTACAAACTTTGCCAGGAGTCCAAATCTATATGGAAAACAAACAGACCTCACACTCACTAAACTGCTGTTTGCCAGAGATCTATGCAAAACTGTGGAGTTCAAATTGGAAAAGAATTTTTCATTAAAGACAGAAAATTGTGGGAATCTGGAACAGGACTGCAATATATGCAGCGTATATGATGTAGAAAAAAACAATTTTAAATTTGTTCTGCTTAAAAGCAGGCTGTTGTACTTTCCATTACAACCATTTCAGGAAGTTTAAAAAAAGAATGGCTGTCATGACAGATAGCTGGCTGGAAAAATAATAAAATGAGGTCTCTGATAAGTTCCTATAACCAAATCATGCCAATGCCCATCCAAAAATACAATCTAAAAATCAATTTGAGATGCTTAATGAAATATACCACTTAAAGGAAAAGTGAAAGTTAAGAAATTTAATCAGTGTTGCAAATTGGAAAGATATAATCTCATGGTTACTGCACAATACTTCAATTTCAATGATTTCACAATGAAGATGAAAGAACCCTGCACAAACTCAGAACTGCTACTTTACAGGCATCAATGGCATTTAGCTCCCTGATTTATAAGTTTGTTACACATGAATCTTAGCGTTTTCAAAGGAAATAGGAATACCATAATTTGTATCCAAGAAACAGATCATTGAGAAATTATGAAAATAACCAGCACTTTGATGATTCAGGAAATGGTGCCACTCATTAGAGGTTGCTTGAAGCCTTAAAGTCTAAATAGTTTCCCTCCCAAAATTGGTCTCAAATTTTCTGACACTAGTAGGATATTTATTTCCACATTTCCCAATTTAACTGCAGAGCTGAAAAAATATAATGAATGTTGACATACAATCTGAGGATAAATGAGCCATCTCACCTGGAAGAGCTTCCTGTCTCGCAGGGGGAACTGGTAAACTTGTACCACTATCTTCACAATTTTGTATGCCACTCAGCCCTCCACTACTATGTTATTAAGGAAATACTAGAAATTAAAGCACCCCTGCTCAATACCTCTAACAGAGTGCTGAATCCTCCAAGACAAGCATTTATTTAAGGATTTTACATGCTCTTCCTCATAGGCACCTCCTAGTTACCTCCAGTTATATCACCCCAGACTGGGACAGGCAGTTGTACAAGAAGGTCATTGCTCATTTTTAAAAAGAAACATCGTTATGTATAATCCAAATGGCAAAGAGATAAACTTCTCCTTTCATATAGCATACAGCTTCTTGGGTATTAGTGCTATGGACTTTCATGCTTAAATTCCAGCAAAATATTTAAAATTAGGGTCACTCTTCACTACATAAAGATCTATTAGGGGATTTCTAAGTGCATAAGCATGAACAGCATTAATGGAGTTGTGTTGTTTCAAAGAAAAAACATAATAATTTTAGAACCATAAAAAATGGGTTATTCATTAAAAGTAAAGACATGGAACCAGTCAGGTAGGTTTTTATTTTCAGTGTATTCTTTCTTCTACATTGTACTCACCTTTTCTCTCCAAGCCCAATAAACATTTGAATTGATTATTTATTCAAGAGTGGTGTATTTGCCAAAAGAAAAACAAATACTTCTTTAGCTTGAAACTCAATTTGTGGTTGAATGATTAATGTCATCTAGGTCTTCCAATTACATAAGTATGAATGCCACCCAGGGGGTTCAGGTTGTCATGCCGGTAGGAGTACATATATTTCTTTCCAGTTCAGTGCACAACAGGGCACGTTTCCCTAGATGGAGTACAGGCTCCCTCTATAGTTACAGTCTAGCAAACAACATTGCCCGGTCTGACCAAAACAACTTCAATTTAAGTTCTTGTTTCTCTATGGCAAAGCAAAAATAAAGAGCAGCCATTCCTGCACAATCTCTGTGGTATCATCTGCCTTCCAGTTACTACTCTGATTCCCATCACAACTACTTTTTCAGAGGTAGTTGCTAAATATAATCCAAAAACATAGCACAACAAAAACTGATCAATCAAATACATATTTATATTTGGTAACTTTGATCAAGTCCTGCTTCACATTAACATTTCAGTTGAACTCCTCTTTTATTGTAGTCTCATTGATATTCTGTTAATATCAGCATTGTTAATTAACAAACATTACATACCCTTTGTTTGCTTCCACACAGTTTGTGTTTCAATAAGGTGGATAACACGCTATTTGCATCCCCCATAACAATCATATCTTCCCTATGCAAGAACCTGTCACCCCACTAGTCTCTTAAGTCCTTTCCAGGCCAGAATCCCCAACACAACATCTGGCCACTCCAAACCAAGTGTTTGCTCTGCTGCCAGACTACTTGACTGCTACGAGTGGCCGTAACTCCAGAATCACCTGCCTTAGCCTAGCTGTTCTGCAGGGATGAGTTTCCTGTCCACATTTAAGTTCCTGACCTCTCCACTTCAAGTTCATCTCGCGAGCATGCCAGGTGGGTAAGTAAAAATGATGGATTTTTGTGTGCTCATGCCAGCTGTGTTTGCAATAAGCACATGCAGAGGGACAGATGTCTGCAGGAAACACTGAAGACAGTTTCCTCATCCACATCTCATCTGCCCTTTACAGCAGGAGTGCTTCAGTCCACTTTAATGCAAAGTCACATATACCAGTTAAATCCCTTCTGACAGTTGTTGGCCTTTGCTCCAAGAAAAATTGAAAGGACCTGTTCGGTTAGGGGCAGCTAAAAGAAGTGTTTAAGATACAGCTTCTCATTCCTGTGAGTAATAGCACACACCCTGGTGAGAGTGATTTGAATTCCTTCCAGGATAAAGACATTAGGCCTTTAAAATAACTTCATTGCTTTGTCCTGGAGGGGCTTAAAAGTATTCACATACCAAATTACTGGATCTCAGTGAGAAGCTAAATATTTCCTCTTTGAAGCTGCACCAAACAGGAGAAACCTAAGATTCCCTCAGCTGGTAGCAGGAGCAGCGTGTTGGACGCCTATGCAGATTCCCTGCCAACATAAACCGCTGCCCCATCCCAAATACCAAGTGCCTCTTGCTAAAGCAACTGTCGTATGTTGGGTGCTGAGGCAGTTAAACACAAAGCCACAGCCCACCAAGCTGGTAAAGGGCTCTGGGGCCACATCTGAAATAACACATCCCTCTGCAATACCTCAGAGCCTTGCAAACCCTACCCACCACCTCCTGAAAACCTTACTCTGCCACCACCCATTTACTCTTTGTCACTTGTCATGTCAGCCAGTAAATCCCTTTCACACTGTCTCACACTGTTTCACACAAGGTATCTGAAGAGACTCCTCCTCACTTGTTAGGTTTCTTACAGTTGAAACATCTTCAGCATCATATCCTTAACAGATAAGAAACTAACTTAGAGCTCTGCTTAGTTTTGCAGTCATGGCACACGTTCATGAGTAAGACCTTCTCAAATGATCTTTCTCTACTCCAGGAACACTCATGAAACAAGTATGCCACATGCAGGAAGAGGAGCACATAGTAAACCAGTTTCAGAACCTTAGCAATATTGCTAAAGGGAAGACTGGACACAAAAATAGATTAAATTATTTACGATTGCCATTTCATTGGCTCACCTACTGTGAGTTATAAAAAAATAATACAACTTCAATTACAGAATCATAGAAGAACTTAAAGATCATCTAGTTCCCATCCCCTGCCATGGGCAGGGACATCTTCTACTAGACCAAGTTGCTTCAAGCCCCATCCCACCTGGCCTTAAAACACTTCCAGGGATGGGACATCCACAACTTCTCTTGCCAATTTGTTCCAGTGACTCACCACCCTCACATTAAAGATTTTTTTCTCCAGTGACTCACCACCCTCACATTAAATATTTTTTCCTCCCTTCAGGTACTGGAAGGCCACAATTACGTACTAATTGCTGTCTTATATATAACTGGGGGTACCCGCTTCACTGAAGCCTGGTTGCATTTATTGGATGGTGCAAAAATTAACAAAAGCTGCATGTTTTTCTATGTTGCAGTCCACCCTCCCACCCAAGAAAAATCAAGGTCCTTGATGGGAATCAATCAATTCTTAACAATTGCAGGATTTCAATTACTGCAGTATCGTCATTTCTTGCAGATATTGGAAGTATAACCTACTTGCTATGCACATGTTCTAATTACCTTTAAAAGAAATTTTGAAATAAAAATCTATATACACCAACACTAATAATAAGAAATATCAGAATTAAAAAAAATTTGTTTCAGAAGTGCTAATATGGGCAATGGATCACCATCTGCCAAGCAGTTTAGCTAATATAATCAGTTTAATTTTACTACTATCATCAATAGGACATGATCTGACCACAAGACCACAGCCATTTCTACATCAAAAACGTCTAGTGAAAAAAAGGCAAAAAGGATTTCCAACTGGCATCCAGCCATTGTGAAATCTAAGAAGCAGTCAGCAGTCTCAATCTCAGGGTTGTCTAGTCATGATTTCTGCAATAGAGACAAAAGTTTAATCTTTACACACAAAGCATGACATTTTTGCAGATAACACAAAACTGATGAATTGGCTGATGCACCAGAGGGTTGTGCTGCCATCCAGAAGGATCTCAACAGGCTGGAGAAATAGGCTATCAGGAACTGTATAAATGGGAAATGCCAAGTCCTACACCTGGGCAGGAATAAAACCCCATGCACCTGTACTGAGAGCTGGAAACCAGATATGTGAAATAGGCCCCAAGGGCCTTCATAAAAACACCAAGCTGGACACCAACTCAAGCAGTGCTCTCCTGAAGCAAATAAGGACAGAGACTCCTGAGCAGCATTAGGCTGAGGATACTCAGCAGGTTGAGGGGAGTGATCCTTCTCCTCTGCTCAGCATTGGTGAGAGAATATCCTTCTCCTCTGCTCAGCACTGGTGAGAGAACCTGGAGTGATGAGTCCAGTGCTGGGCTCTTCAGTACAAGACCAAGAAATACTTGGTAAAGGCCAGAAAGATTAAGGGACCAGAGCATCTGTCCTACAAAGACAGAGAAACTCAGAAAGCTGGGATTGTCCAAGTCTGGAGCAGAGAAGGCTCAGGGTATCTGATCCATGTGTACAACTACCTGATGAGGGATGTAAAGAGGCTCTTTTTCAGTGGTGCCCAGTGACAGAACAACAAGAGGCAATGGGCATTAGCTAAAATAGAGGAAATTTCGCCTCAACAGTAGAAAGCACTTTTCTCCTGCAAAGGTGGATCAGACACTGGTAGAGGTTCCCCAGAGGAGCTGAGGAGCCTCTATCCCTGGAGATACTCAAACCCCAACAGGACACAGCCCTGAGCAACCTGATCTGAGCAGATTAGATTAGATGCAGAAGTGCCTTCCTGCATGAAAAGTCACACTCACACTGAATGGTTATATATTTCAGTTTACTCTTTTTAGGATCCTGACAACACTCATGAATGAAAGTAAAATAAACACACATGCACACACACACACCACTACACAAAAAAACTCCCACCCCAAACACAAAATGAAGGTAAATGTCACTGAAATTCAAGAAGTCCTACTTGAAAAATAAATGAACTTTTCTCCTCAAGGAATGTAATTCCTGCACCAAGAGGATTAGCCCACTGGTTATTTACAAATTTGAAAAGACATAGAATCAGAAAGTATTTTCACTACTGAACAGAAGCAGTTTTCTACAATTACAGTATTTGATCCAACTCAAGAAGAGAGATTAACAGAAGATCTCTCTCTTAAAATTTCTAGGAAGAACAGACACTATTAGCAGCTAGGCATACGCTGTAAAGCCTACCAAGTAATTTATAAAGTAAGACTATTCTTGCTGTACATCACATTCCATGGGAACTTCATCTATTGAAGTCAACTATGTAACAAATCTAATACCTAAAATTAGACAACAGAGAATTTCTTTCACCGAAGAGAGTAAGTTGCCTATTCACTCAAAACCAGAGAAAGACTACTTCACGGTTTGAACCTCTATTCCTAATATTTTCTTTACTTGATTGGGTTTTTTTGCATTCTTGTTTTCTGTTTGATGGGGGGGTTGTAGATTCAGATCCATCAATGTGTTAGTAAGAATCACTAGCTAATGCGAAACAGTATTTCTCAAGAAATAGACATGAAACAGACATGAAACAAAGAAGCCTTAGGAGGTGTGGGTTTTTTAAACAACACGCTCTATGCAACCTGACCTGTTTCCAAAACCTTGGCATCTAAAAGCATGACTAAAAAAAAGACAAAAAAACTTACATACTTGTACCTCACATCAAAACCAGTTTAACAATCTGAAAAAAGGAAATATAGTCTTAACCCCATCATCCACTACATCTCAGGTAGTGTTTGTGCACTACCTGCAAGCACAGACCCTGGAGTAAGATTCTATAGGCAATACATGATTACTCACTTGTTAAATAAAAAATTCTCCTATTACTCGTAATACAATGTCGCTCAAAATATTGCATCCTCCTAAAACTAAACACTTGTATAATATGCTGTACTTTGGAAATCATCTCATGACAGCAAAAGCAATGCTATTCATATATTCACTCTTCCACAGAGTTATCATCTTAAGTCATTTAGAAAACTTGATCTGCAAGATATATGTTATTGGCATACAACATAAATACAAGAAACCCCTAAAAATGCATATAGTGTTGCAGCAAACAGGTGGGAGCTGGATTTGACAGAAGAAATATTGGTTGTTCCTCTGTCTGGAAATGCATTCAATAATCTTCCTTGATGATTGATATAGCCCACGAGTGAAAGCCTGCATAAAAGATCAAGCAACAGCTGTAATTTACTGAAGGAGGTAGGACAGCTCAGCAGTAGAAGCCATCCAAGCTGTAAAACGACAGTGTATTAGTAGTTCCCATCCATTTAATTACAGTTTAAACTTTCCAATATGACACAGTAATAAATTGAAAAATGCTGCATTACTGGCCATTTTTTTCTTTTAGACAGATGTTGTACATGGTATATTGTGGACCTTTTCCATCTCTTCCTTTCTTGCTGGTTATTGCCTGGCTAACAGGATGTTTCATTTTAATGAAAAATACATTACTGCATTAAGATAAGGTCATCAGTTCTTAAGTTAAATGCAATTTCTGTAATAAAATTAATTGCACAGTCCACATAAATTTTTTATGTTGCTTAAACACTTTTAATTACTACCTAAATTTTGTTCAACTGAACATTTAAATGGAGTATTCCTCTATAAAAAGAATGCATACACTGTGAAATGCCCTTACAGTTCTTTACAGCATGCCTTCTATATGTTGTACTGCAATACAGTAAGTGGTCAGCAGGTTCAAGTCTAACTAATTCTCTTGAGCAAGGCTGAGGGGAAGGAAGCAAAGGAAAGGAAACTGCCAGGCTATGCAGTCTGAAAACTGGGTTTCAGACAAGACCTGATTGCTCAGGGCCATGTCCAGTTGGCTTTGGGGTATTTTTAACTGTCTTGAGTACCCATGTATACAGCATTGCAAAATACAGAATCATAGAACATCCTGAGCTGGAAGCATAAGGATTATCAAAGTGCAACTCTTGGCCCTGCACAGGCCAGACCCAAGAATCACACTATGTATGGTTATTTGTAAATCCCATTCTGTTCTATATAAATAGCAACTATGTGACATAAATATCAAATTGCTACTGTAGCAGAAGCTGGAGTACAGACAGCAGCAATCTTTGCTTGTGAAAAAAACACGTTTACTCAAATATTTGTATACTTAGCACAAAATGGACATGAAAGATAAGATCAGGATGTCTGTCTCACTCGTTATGAAGTTCTTCTGAAATGTGAGACAAAACACTAATAAATTCTCCATTCCATTCAAAAGCAGAGCTATAACCCCACGTCATTTATGGCTTGGATGGTCTAGATGGCTGTTAAGAGGACCTGAAACAGTCCTTTTCTAAAGTCCTTACAAAACTAATTTGTATAGGCTAAAGGATTTTTCTTCCCCTAAGAACAAGGTTCGCCCTCAAAAAAAACCTATTTCAAACAGGATTCATTTTTAATTTTTTTTTTATTTCAGCTTCTGAACTTCCAAAACAATAACCAAGTATTAATTCATCCCTAAGTCAGATGTTACTGAACAGTGTAATGATGGGCCCTGGGACCTGAACAATAGATTTACGGGTTAATTCAACATGCATACTTTTTCTAGGATATTTTTACTTTTATGCCTACAACTCAATGTATATTATTCAATGAATTGATTCATGAGTACAATATTCCTACACTAACTTAAATGGGGTTCCATATTTCAGAATCAGATTAAAATTGACATTTAATGTTCTCATTTTAACTGAACTGGATTGTTGCAACAAAAAAAATAATCTTCTTACCTAGAGAAAATAATTGTTTTCATTAAAGGAAGCTTTAGAAATACTTGCCTTTTATGGCATCAGACTTAATAAACCGATAGCCTAACTAAGTGAATGTATAATATTCTATGACAGAAAGGTTGATAGAGGCATCTTCTACAGTGCTCCTCATTGAGCTTTCTAAGTGTACTTTAGGTATTAAAAAAAATCAGCCCATTTTTCTTTCACAGCATCCAGAAGGTAGGATTCTATTGCAGCAGAATGAATTATATAGTGCTTCTGTATTATTGTCAACAACACAACTCCTTGTTTTGAAGTCAAACACAAACTGCATTAAAAATGCCAATGCCAGCACTACTTACATGGGTATCATTGTCACTCTACAGGGACTGACACAAGAGAAAGCATAGCAACATTAGTCAGCTGAAAACTAGATAGAGAAACAGCCTGTTCAACTCAAAGATATTTGCACATCTGACCTCCAAATCCTAGTCAGTCTGTAGCACAGATCTGAGAGGTGGTGGTGGAATCACCCTTCCTGGAGATGCTTAAGGAAAGACTGCATGTGGCACTTAGACCCTAGACCACCATGTCAGTTAGACCATGGGACTAAGGTTGGACTTGATGATCTCAGATATCTTTTCCAATATAACTGATTCTGTGAAAAGTCTTTGTTAGGCTCTTTCAATATCTGCATTTTGAAATCAATTAACCACTTGTTTTCTTCTTGCTTTAAGGCATTTTAAACTTTTTATACTTTTCTTAGAACTAGAAAATTATTTCCTAAATGTCACGTAAAACTAGCAAATTTTTCTCAGTCACTCAATTATTTTATTACCTTTGACACATCAAATGCAAATTTGCTCCCTATTGTCTTTCAATCAGCTACTTTGTTTCACATTTTTTCAAACATTGGAGCAATATTTTGAAGCTCTTTCCTCCTTTGGCTGACTTCTCTCAATCATTTAAATTAAATCCAAGTCAAATATTCCAAGTTTGTGGTAATGGTTTTGAAATTCTAATTAAATTACTAAGTCAGAAACTAATGAAATAAAGGTTTATAGCAGCAGCCAGCACAGTGATTATTAGCTATTTGAAAAATATCACTCCTAGAAGATTTCATTAAATTGTTGAAACCTAACAAGTGTTTCCAAAATTGCTTATAAATATCATATTTAATAAGAGAAGTCTAATGAGATTGTTAGTCATTCAAAGGATTTAAAAAACTGCACCCATGTCCTTTTGGCTACAGTACTCATTCTTGTATCAAATTGCTGTCATTTGGCTACTTCATTTTGGTCCCTTGCCCAGAATAACTTATCCATCAGATGAAATTTCACAGGTGCAAAATTTACAATGAAAAATATATTTCAGGTGTTTTTAATCATCTGCAAACTTTCTCTCCATAAAGTTCTTTATTAAATTAAACATAGTTTGATTCCCATACATTTTTGCTAAGGCTGTTCAATTACACTTAGATATGAAAACTGATTTTCAACCAACTATAACAATTTCTCCCTTGCCCACTGTAAAATTATACCTGCATATTCCTCCTGGTTAAGGAAAAAAAGTTTCACTTTGAGACCCACAAGAACTCTGCAACATCCTCTCCTTTTTCAAATGCATTTCTTTTTGCTAGTGACTAAACAAGCTAATATTATGAAAGCATTATCATAAACACTGAGTGTATTCCAAAACAGCAACACACTAAATTATTTCTGAAGTATGCAAGTAAAGACACAGGCTCACAAACAATCTCTAACTACACTCATTCTCCTACTAATGATGTTTTTATATGAGCATGCAGATATCAACATCTAGGAGGGGAGGATTCAACTGAAAATTCCTACACCACCCCACATTGCCCTCTTCTCTGAAGCCATTGCCACTTCTTTTCCAAGCAAAACCATATCAAGGCATTGCAAGTCATCTTCACATGTGGAAGACAACACAATGAATCTAGTCATATTTGAAGCACGACTTTGCTTGGTTTCATATACATTCCTGTAGAAATGATGCCCTCTGAAGATCTGCAGGGTTTCCCAGAACCTTTGCCCAATGCTTATTCCTCAGACTTGCCAGGCTTCCTTTGTTTAAATTTACCTACACTTGTGTGGAGTTTTGTCTTTACTCACTTTAGGTGTAAAGATCAATTGAATACAGCTCATTTGTATTACACTTCAGCTGGGCAGAACTGGTTTTCCATGGTAATTAAGAAAACCAAGCCCAGGTATCTAATGTGCATAAAAATGCACTATAAATAGTAATATTGGATGCAAAAGAGTTGCCGACCAAACAGAAGGAAAAGCAAAGTGTAAAATACATACAAATGACCAAGCAGCTCCTTGAGTGAGGATCCCACCCAATGCCAGAGTGACCTGATTTCGCATTTCACTAAGGAAATCTGCTTCAGGTGTCAGGTCAACTACCACTACAGAAAGCTGGAGAAATCAAAAATCCCATGAGAAGATCCATTTTCATTACTACCATGCAGTACAAGAGTATCAGGTTTCCTTGGGTAGCCACTACACATCTGAGAGAGCCATTTCCAAATAGTGCCCAAAGTCGGAGAGCCCAGAGCTACAAGGTGGTCTTGGAGTCACAGAAGCACCTGGTACAGTGTTTGCACACTAAGCTTTCCTCAGACAGAAATGCTCCAACAGAACAACTCTTGATGAGAAATTCCTGCCAGTGCTATCCAGGAGCTGATCTCACTGAGCTGACAGACTTTTTGTAAACTGATATATTAGTTCTTAAAGAACATAATAGCTTTCTCTAGAGATATGACAAATTGTTCTCTTCTTCAACTTCCCATATATTTATGGATATATTTATTCAGGACAGGACTACAAATCTCAGTTTATGAGGGACTGTTTTAATTTCCTAGTCTCAAAAAGAGCAGCAAAGCTGGCAAACCTGATCACTCTGTCTTTGATCTTCTTTACTTGTAGACAAGCTGTAAGAGATTACGCTCTTTTCCCATTACTTAATCACTTAAAGTGATAGTCTAGGATTCCCAAGGGTAAATGCATTAGGCTACTGATCAGACTGGGCACTTTTTAAAAGAACAAGGATCAGAAGACTTATAAAATACTGTTAGCTTGTGCAGTTTGGATTAGATTTTCAGATATTTTTTGATAATTTAGGGGCATAATTTATTTAAACCAAAATCTAGAGGGAATTCAAATGTCTTGTTTTTAATATTGTGTAAACTGCTGATTTTTATGATTAATCTTTCTTCCTATATTATGTATATAATTGCTTTCTTTAAGGCTACATGAAAACATATGTACAATCTGGAAAGGGAAGAGTCAGTGTGTTTAATAAAAACCCTTGATTACTGTTGTGCTGTACAACAACAGTTTAAGGTTTGCAAGAGTTGCATCACTTCCCTACATACTCTGTGTCTACTGTATCCCAGCTCCAAGTGTATGAAACCCTAGAGTTTCTCAGTCTGGGAAATAATTGAATCTTTAAGACAACTCTCTGAACAGTTCCCAACTTGTACATACATTTTTTTTTAACCTAACTGCATTCATATCCTTCCAGAACCATTAAATTCTCCCCATGGAAGCCACAGGAAGGCAAAGGAAGCCTTTCAAAGGAAGGAGATTTTTCAAATACTAGACAAGATGACAACTGTACAACATAACGATGGCAAATACATGGGATTACTGCCAGACTCTCATCCAAGACACTCTGATGTCTTCATCTAGTCAAATATGTTCTCCAAATAAAATTCTATTACGCAGAGCAAAATGAATGTTATGTTATGGATTTTGGCATGAAACCATAGTGACTTTTAACTCAGTTGCCTGCCATGAGTCAGGATATTAATTGGTGTATAAACTGTACAAGCTGCACTAAGTGACCTTTTTCTTTCAAGGTCTTACAGAATCAATTCTCTCTAAAATGAACACCATGAAAAACAAAAAACCTCATCAGTGTAATCAGTACTGCTTAGATTATGCAAATATCTGTAAAACTTATTATTCTTTAAAAAATGGAACAGTCCAATGGCATTAAAAGTAGATCTTAAATTAATGCAAGATAACTTACTTCTGTTTTTACAAGTTTTGATTACACTACTACAAGGTCCTCATTGAAAGGAATAAGCAGACAATTACTAAAATGTGCACCTATAAATTCCAGATTTACTGCTTGCAATGGAGGCTGGCACAGCTATTCCCCTTGCTAGCTCCCTCAGGAAAACAGACTCATTTTAGATCCACTGCCTTCATCCTTTGTAAATTTAACACTCAAATCATAAGAGTTCACTAAGGAATTTTGATTTTTTTCATTGCACTTGAAATTCAGTCATACCTAAAAAAAATTATTCAGAAAAACCCAAGACACTTTGAACCATGTCAATATTATTGTTCATTTAAATGTCATTCTTTCCATTGGCATCGAAATATTTTCTCAAAATATAAACCCACAAATGAAACATTTCTGTCTCATGCAGCACTGAATGTTTGTCTCAATGCAAGTTTTGGTGAGGAAGAAAGAAATCATACTCTTGATAGCAAATTTTATAACTGCGAGTTCCCGTAACACTAATTATATTAGTTCTACCATGTCTCACCTTCACATTAAGAAAACGGTTGGAAATCACAATTATCAACTGCATTAGAAGGAAGTCACCAACATACCCACTTGCTCTTCAAAAAGGAGCAAAAGGGAACTAAAACTATGCCAAGGTAAACAAAAACACATTATTGGTAACTATAAGCAATCTTACCTTTAAGACCATATGTATAATGCTTTTAAAAAAGAAAAAGCAGCAGCAAAAGGGTACTGAATTTCCCAAACTTCTTTTCCCAGATCAAAGAAACCATCTATGTCCTAAAGAAGAAAATATATCTGTAGTTCGGAGAAGCGTGATATGGTCTCACAGTAATAGTTATGTAGTATAAACATCCAAATTCCAAGCAAACTTATAGCTCTGCTGCTATTTCTAAAAGGATTGAGCAGTCCTTGTGCCAGGTATTTCTACGAAAGTACCACAAATATTGTATCTGTCCTATTTCATTGATTCTCCAAAAGAATTACAAACAATTTCAAAACACAACACTAAAATGTTAAGGCAAGATCAGCAACATCTTACACCTGTCAACTAAGTTGAAGGCTTGTTTTCTCTGCTGATTCTCTGTCAAATCCTTCTGAAGCTGCACTCCATATTCAAGTCATGCCAACTCCTCCTCCATGATTTCCTAGCCTCTGCTAGGGAAAAACAGAGTGAGAGCAGGAGAAGGTTCAGCTCAGGAGCTGTTCCTTTGGGTCAGCACCCAGCCTCAGCAGTTCAAAGAATGTAGCAGCTAAAAGCAAACGTGTCAACTCACACAGCTCAAGTCCTACTACTCATCCATAATCAGGCTTAAAATTACTATGTCCTTTTTCCTTTGTTCTAAGAAATGCCAGAACTTTTTTAAATCTAGACAACTGAAATAAAAGAAGAAAAATATGCATCACAGGAAACAAATTTTTCAACTGACAAGTGACATTTCCCCAAGTTGTTACAATATAAAACAGTATTAAAAAAATAATGAAAAGGGACGAAACTAAGCTCTACATTAAGAGAATATTTAATGTTCTAATACAAATGTGAAAGCATAAATCTAGTAAGGCTATTTCTGAAACAACAGTAACTGGAAAGAGTAGTTGCTGTTGTCTGAAGTAATTTATGAGTTTGTTGGGAGTGGGGATGGTCTGCAAGCAAATTAAATATCCTGGGAACTTAAAATCTGTCATCAGACATGTACCAATTACTATGTTCATTCACAAGATGCCTGTGGCATAACAAAGAAGCACAGAACAGGTATGGTTGGAAGGGAACACTGAAGATCATCTAGTCCAACCTCCCAACTCAAGGAGCCCTACAGCACATTACTCAGGATTGTGCCCAGACAGCTTCTGCATATCTCTATTGAAAGGGACTCCACAACATCTCTGAGCAACATGCCCACTGCTTAGTCATCCTCACAGCAGAGAAGTTCTTCCTCATGTTCAGGTGGAACTTTGTGTTCCAGTTTCTGCCCATGTCTCTTATCCTCCTATTGCCTGGCACCACTAAGAGCCTTGCTCCATCCTCATGACACCTCCCCTTCAGGTAAGATCTCCTCTCAGTAGTCTCTTCTTCAGGCTAAACACGCCAAACTCTCAGCCTTTCCTCTGAACTGAGGTGTTCCAGTCCCTAACCATCATCACAGTCCCCCACCAGACTAGCTCCAGGTCTCTCTTGTGCTGAGGATCTCAGAGCTGGACACAGCACTCCAGATGCATCTCACTATGGCTGAGTAGAGTAACAGAACCACCTCCCCTCACCTGTTGGCAATACACTTCCTAATGCACCTGAGAACACTATTGGCATTCTGGGCCACAAGAGCACACTGTTGGCTCATGGACAGCTTGTTGTCCACCAGGTCCTTCTCTGCGGAGCTGCTTTCCTGCAGGTTGGCCCCCAGGCTATACTGGTGCATGCAGGACCTTGCATTTGCCTTTGTTGAATTGCAGCAGAAGGGGATTAATTGGTAAAATTTGCCTCCTGTGCAGTTAGTGGGTAAGTAAAATGAACTGTGTACCAAACGTACTCTTGGTTTGCTTGGGGGGTTTTCTGAGTGTTAACTGTTCATGCTTATGACCAGGAAGCTAAAATAAGAAAAAGCTGACTGAATAAAAAATAAAATAGGATTTTGTCATCAATCCTCTTTTCCTTATATAAGATCAAGTACAAATGCCTTTCTGTCCTAGAAATCAGACATCATGTAAAACGCTTCCACGCACCACAACAGGAGGAAACTGCTCTGAGCCTACACCAAAAAGACAACTCAACATTACCATTCCATGATATGGGATTTAGAGCAGGGACTAAACCTTCCCATTGTTCACATAATCTCCCCAGTAACACCCCTTGGGCTGTTTTATATAAAGCTCTTCTTTGCCCTAGCACTGTCACCTGGTGGTTTCCATGAAAGTTTGATGGTATCTACCAAGATGGCACAGTAATGCCAGAGTGAAAAAAAAAAACCAAAAAACCCACAGCTTAAGAGATTTTTGATCAAGACCCAAACTAATCAAACTAATCAGTTCACTATGAAAGATTTCAGGTTGCTAAGCTTCCCTTCAATTTTCAGAGGAGCCCTCATTATGCTTGGATCTAGAATTTTGGACAATACGATTTTAGCACTTTTTGAAATGTGATTGATTTATTGTTCTGTCATGTTATTTATTGGATAATATGATAACTTCAATACAATTCATCATAGTATTCTATAAATATTGCAACAAATTATTAAAGCAATAAAATATCATGGCAGAAATTTAATGAGATCATGTCACATTTGTATTAAAGCCAAGTGATAAATTGTAACATCTGCAGTGGATGTTACCACCTTAAAAGGAAAAGTCTTCACATTATCCTCACTAAAGTCTAAATCTTTACTTGGCGCTACTAGACAAGCGCAACAGAAAATACTAAATGTATATGTTTTGTTGCACACCAGTCTTTCTCCTACTATTGCATGCACTGCATGCATACAGTATTGCATCCTGTCTGGATCCCATTTAGTGTGAAATTCAAATATATAAAAATTCAGCAGTATCGGGTAGGCCTGTATTTACAAATTTATTAGGTGACTCTTCTTTTTAGTTTAACAGGCTTCAAACTATCGATTTAATTCAGCCATTTTTGGAGGCAAATACTGTTATAATATTATTGTACCTTAATTTTATTCTGCCAGACAGAGCTAACAAAGCTTATGGAAAAGCTAATCACTGTTATCCTATTGTCTTACAATTGGAAGTAAAATAAAAAAAAAGTTTCATTGGGAAAAAAAAACCCATGGGGAGTACATAAAAATGGATGACACTGTTTACTTATGAGTCTGGAAAGGAATTTATATTTGTATGTATTATATTAGATGACAGTCATTGGAACTGCTTATGGGGCCAACTACTCTTTTTGTAGATGTGTTCACATAGAGAAACACACTTGCTGCAGATTTTCTTAACAATAAGTTGCTATCAATTCTGATGTGCAGCTGGTATATTTTTTCTCTCAGTTTTGTATGAGCAAGTAAGGTAGACTCTGTCTCAGTTTTACTTAAATACTTCTATAAATGGAAGATAAGATTTAGCAGGACTTACCATTATTCAGCCTGAGTACTAAATCTTTTACTACAAAACGTTCTCTTAATTGTCTCCTGGAGGAGTTCAAAGTTGCAGTTATTTATTCAGAATCTCATCCTACTTAAGTTAAAACTTAAGTAAACTTAAATCAAGTTGTCCCGTAAACAAGAGGAAACCAAACCATGCGAGTTAGAGACCCAATCCCCTAAGCAAACTCCTTTTGAAAAAACAGATCACAGTACATTCATAGAGTAATCAAAAAGGCTTGCATCATTCACAGATTAATCAACAAAGCTTAAATCGACCTCATCACACTTCTTCACTTTATTGGACTATAACAAGAGAACCTTCTGTGAACTGATGTCTAAAATGAAATGCAGTATGTCCATTTATAAGCACACTGCAATACTCAGGTGTTAATCGTACATACCTCAAGATTTAAGTCCTTTGAAGTCTCAAGGACTTTAAAAGCAAGCATTCAGAAAATTATAACGTTGTGAAATGCTAGTATATGAGACAAATTATGGTTTAAAAATATTTTATATATTGATCATACTAGGAAGAAAAAATTAAACTATTTGCATTTTAATATGCAACCGAATTCTAAAAATCAACTTGCTACATGTACTAATTTTCCTAAATCTAAACTTTCAGATGAATATCAATGTTAGCAGCAGGTTGGCTCTTCCTTCTATTCTTTTATCACGGTTACACTACAGCATATTTTCATGCATCACACCAACTGCCAGCCAGCCCTGTCCTCAATGCTTTCAACAGAGCAGTAACTCTCCACTTAAGGTTATTGGAATAAAACACTGCCTTCTATCACAGAGCACTATTTGGACAAGAGTAAAGACCGAAAGTGGTTCATTCTGAATGAAGTTTCCCTTCCTACATCCATAAGCCAAGCTAGGAATTGCATCCATGAGCTCTTAAGCTATTGAACTCCATACAAGAACCTAAGGTTAGGACATCTCCTCAGACACACACTTACACCTTCTTGTACTTGACCTCTCGCGCCACAACCTAAAATCCACACAAGACCCAACCCTCACTTTAGCTGTCTATCTGCATAGCAAGGGCTCCTGCGTTGGGATTTCACTTTTTAATGTTGCCACCCTGTGGTCATTCACGGCAAAGACAAAACTGTTCTCCACAAAAACTGTTAGGAAAAATTACGTTGGCAATTCAAAGTTTCTTCAAATTCAACTTTCTTCATAGCTTAAGAATCTGAAAGAAACAGCTTAATCTAAAGTTTTGTGGACAACCTTGTAATCTGAGAACAGACATTTTCTATAGTTCTGTTGGAACTTACTAATTGACTCAAATCAAGGCAGGGTCTTCTGTTTCTTTGTCTTAGCTGCAGCAACATCCTGGACAGCACAAGAAGTTATTCACAGTAACACTACTTCCAGAATGAATTTCATTGCCTTACTTGTGTCAGTTTTGCCATCAACTGTCCTTACAGGTATAAATGAATTAATAACAACTTTTTATTTAAAAATAGTAACTTTTTTACTAACCATTTCTCAAGAAAACCACATCTACTTCTTTCACTCTGTCAATTTTTAGAATTCCTTACTGCATAATTTTGGCCATGAATTCCCTATGCTCATGCTTCTTTCCCCTTTCTATATGCAGAATTTACACATACAGCCCTGTTTTCAAAGAAGACCTTATAACGCTCTATAACTACCTGAAAGGAGGTTTTAGCCAGGTGGGGTTTGGCCTCTTCTCCCAGGCAACTAGTGACAGAACAAGAGGACATAGGCTCAAGCTGTACCAGTGGAGGTTCAGGTTGGACATCAGGAGGCATTTCTTCACAGAAAAGGTTGTTAAGCATTGGAATGGGATGCCCAGGGAGGTGGTTGAGTCACCATCCCTGGAGGTGCTCAAGAAATGACTGGACGTGGCACTTAGTGTCATGGTCTAGTTGAGGTGGTGATTGGTTAAAAGGTGGACTCAGTGATGTCAGAGGTCTTTTCCAACCTAATTGATTATGTGATTCTGTAATTCAAAATTATATAAAAAAAGAAACACAACTCATCTTCTAACTCAGACTAGTTATTAGTCTAATAATAAAGCTTAGTGCAAAAACCTGGAGAGGGAGAAGTAGTCATTTAAGAACTGCAGCAAGTAATTATTTTGTTAGGCACAAGAAAGCCTATCCAATTAACATTTAGCTTTGTAACGGTTCCCAAAAAAGTTATTTACTGTTATTACAGATGATCTTGCTTTTGCAAGATACTTGTTCCCAACTGTGGAAACACCTGATTACAACAGGAAGGAGGGAGAAAACATCCCACAAAAACTGGTATCTAAAGTTCACTCCAATTCACTCCAAGAATAAATCAAACCAGCAACACCCTATCTACCCTCTTGATCTCCCTAAAGGGTCTAATGCAGAAAGCTAATTTAAATAATTTTATTTTGCTCTTCTGTAGTTTTGGAGCATTCTTGAAATGCAAAAAATTAGCATCCTGACAGAAAGTACACCCATCCTAAGCACAGGAGGATTGTTTCTCTCTCAAAAAAAAAAGGAGAAACATCCTTGAAATACCTTTC
The DNA here is from genome assembly GCF_000695815.1 of Acanthisitta chloris. NCBI lineage: Eukaryota > Metazoa > Chordata > Aves > Passeriformes > Acanthisittidae > Acanthisitta > Acanthisitta chloris. The sequence goes on along the minus strand of NW_008692939.1, from coordinate 12,421 downwards.
TGGCCAAGGATTAGGGCATCCACCTGTAGGGTGGAAGGACTCTCAGACAAGAACACCACTAAGCCTGGTGGACACATCCCTGCATGAGTGCTCTAAACACTTTATTCCCTTGCCAAGCAAAATTGGAATACATCCATTTTGATCAAGCTTTAGTTTCCTTTGCTTTTGTCTGAAATTTATAACAACATAGCACCATTTTAGGACTAAGCCTTTTGGGGGTGCGAAAAGTACCACTCATACTCACGTACTACACACGAACATATTATTTCAGCCTGATTTGACCTGATAATTTTTTTTGAAGTTTTCTGTCTACCTGATGACCTGAAGAGTGTATTATTCTTACAGCTTGAATTACACACTCCATGAATATTCTCTGCTAGTTCCATTGTCACAAGTTCTTCGGACTTAAGTGAATTATAGTCTGCTGTATTCAATTTGTAAATCTCTACATGAGGATGTAGATCATTAAATGAAATGATAAAAGGTCAGATACTTCCCTTTCTTCATTAACACAAAAATACCTAATTCCATCTGCATAGCAAGAACAATTGAGCCCCCTACATCTTGCAACATCAAGAGTTCACATAATTTTAGGAAATTTGCATAGAAAGACGAATGCAGTGAGGTTTTCACAAATTGGAAGGACTCTGCCATAGCAGATTTCTTTTTAGCTGAAATCAGGCTAATAACTGGCTCTCCTCTCATGCATTTTTATCAACTCTAAGTTTTAAAATATCTTCCTAATCCCTTAGCCATCATGAAGGTGCACTGACCCTCAGCTTTACCAAGCTGTAACTTCAATTACACTAGTCTGTGACAAAGTTAATTAGAATATACTTCCATAGCAGTAGAATAGAGAGGCAATATAAATGAGAACATAGAAAAAGGAGATGTGATAGTAGACTAGAAAAAAGGACTTTAACAATGAAATAATTAACCTGAAACCTACATGAAATAATCATTTTCTCATTCTTACAACATCACATCTCTAAAATTCCCATTGCTCATTTCTGTAATGTCATCAGAAAACAGCATTCTGACACTCAAACCCAGATGTGGCCTCAGAGTTCATTTAACACATTGCATTTGTATAAGGTGTTCTTTATTTCTAGCTAATTATCAACTCTTTCCATTGATACATAATAGAAACCCTTATTCAAAACACTAATGAAGAGTACCTCTAGCATATATGGCTAAGCTGGTTGCCAAATCCAAATGTACAGTCAGCCAAGCCTCTGTTCCACGTCACTGGGTGACTTGGACACATAAGGAGAGGATGCATGAGTAAAAGCTTCAGGAATTTCAGCCCCTGAACCCAGATGATCCAAATTCAGATGCACTGCCAGTAGATTAAGAAGCGAAACACATAGCCTAGAGAGAATGCTTAGTAGTCATAGATTTATTTTAAAAAAACAGGCATTCTTGAAACACTATAGCTACAGATTTCTAGAAAATATAATCTATGTTACATAAAATGCCATGTAATTTACAGAACTCTGAAAGTGTGCTTTAACAGTCATTTCACAACTCTGACACCAGGTACCACCTTCAGTCATTCTATGCTCTCTCCCTTTTTTTAAAAAAAAAATATTTTTTCCACTCTTAGAAGAGTACATTTGTCCCAGGGCAACAGCATACTTCATGCAGCAACACTGCATCCTAGAAATTAATTTCCATTGATTTATGGTTTTCCAATAGTATATATGCAGCACACAATAACATGATGGATGCCCTATCTGGAACCTAGCTATATTATTATACATACAGTGTGGTGATATAACCAACTCTGGCAGCATAAAGCAAAATGGAAGAAAAGGAGGAAAAGCATCTGGTGGATTGAGCAGATGATTAGACAAACGACAGAAGTATAGTGTTCCCAGCAAAAATATTTTACAAGAATGCTATTGAATTGAATTGTTACTTCAACAAGGAGAGGAGAATGGCAAAGGACACTTGGTGAACATTAGCAAAAATGCTAGTCTTATTGGTAGACGACAGTGATCTACAGTTCTGTGTAATAGGCTCTTCGCTCTATAAATCTGCTCCACTCCACAGCACTTTCCCGAGAAGGTGATATATTTCTAAAAAGTTTCATCTAAATGTCACTCTGAAAGCTTGCCGTGCTGAGGACTATTGTAAATGTCAGAACAGTCTCATGCGACCCATGACAGAATTTAGGATTAGTCTGTGCCACATCTCCCTAAAATGAATTTATAAGACTAAGTTATGCATTTGGAATTTGGATTTTGATCGGTGCTGTTATCCAGCCTCCTTGCCTTAAAGAGTACAGATTTCTTTTTGGTTTATCTCAGTTTTCAAGGCTCAATGTGCTTGGAAAGAGCAACGAGAAATGTTACAGTGGAACACATTCCTCCTACATCCTTTGAAAGAATCAGTCTGAACTGCGGCTACATTTTTTATTTTTATCTTTGCACAGGTATAAATTGCCTTACAGAACGCAGAGAAAAGTCAACTCCATTAGCTCCACCATCCACAGAATTGACCATGAAGAGATCCCTACAGCTCTCATAACACAGGAACAGACACAATATTCAAATACCTTTACAGAAAAAGGTGATTGAAATTCATTAGACATCTAAACTTGACCTAACCAAGATAAAGAGGCATTAAAATGAAGGCACAAGTATATCAAAGGGTGAAAAATTACAGAAAATAAGTATGAAATTAAATACTTTCATAGTTCATACCCACATGAGGGAGACTCATGCATTAGCTTATAGGAGCCCACCACCTAGTCTTAAATGGATTTAGAAAATTATTCACATTATGTTCACTTTTTAGGGCTCCATTATCATCAGCACCCACTTAGACTTCAGTGTCAATTCATCTCATGCTAGTTACTGGAAAATCAAAGCAGGAAGAACCATTGATAGATAAATGATTCTTTGGTACATAGGGTACAAAATCTATTTAAATCTTTTCTATAGTTTCATACATTCATAAAATCTTTCCTGATGAATTCCATGCATTTTAGTAAGAAGTAAGCTGAAGCTTCACCCTTGAGAAACTTGCACAAAACTTACTTTTGCTGTGAGTGTTCTACCATTATCCAGACTGACCATTAGCACTAAAGTTTAAAATGGAAAAGGTTTAATGAATGAAACTGACAGATTAAAATACATATTCTGTACCTCATTGTACAAAAATTTCTTTAGACTGCAAGAATGTTTTATTACAGAATATATGATCATGTAATTCAAGAATAAATCTGGATACACACATCTCAAGGAGCACAGTTGAGGACTATGCAGTGGGCAGCTTCAGGCTGCAGCAGCATCTGGCTTGTGACTACAAAACTATATAAATGTAATGCACTTAGAACAACTTTTTCTAAGGAAAGAACAGCACTTCAGAAAACAAACAGGGCAAAACTATAATACAATATTCTAGTCCGAGCTTAGTTGTTATAAAAGATTTGCTAAATAAAACATCAAACTCCGACTTAAGTAGGACTTGAAGGAATCATAAGCCATATGCTGGCCCTCTGAACCAAAATTAATACCATTTTAAAGACATTATAGGTCATTGTCATAACAATTTGGATGAGAAAATTGAATTAGGAGGACACTGTTCATCTCGTACTGCTAATAGCAGTCCTTATGACTTATTACTGCAATAAAAGGTAGCCCACAAACTAGAGAGGGTATATGGAAGAGGTTAATAGTCCAATCATCTAAATGTACAGTTAGTACTCTGCCAAACTCAGTGCGTCAGATTTTATTTAGTGTTACTCTACTGCATCCTACATTATCAAGTGTAAAATAAATTGTACTTTTATAGCACGCTGGTTTATGACTTCTATTTATTAGAAATACTTTTACTGTTTTCAGACAAAAGATACAGAAATACCCCCAAAGACACGTGTTATTAGTCTCTCACTTTTGTTTAAAAGTACTTAAAATGTACTTTGAAAATACTGAAAATTTGCTTTTGCTTGTTCTATTGCACAAGTGCACTGGGTTAAAATGTGAGGTAATTCTACATATTTTACCTTGAAATTTCATTGTGTTACTATAGAAATCCTACCTATGATGTTAGAAAGCTTTTAAGGTTTCATTCTGTACTAAGCCATCAAATAGCTATGCTTCATGCACTGCCATATGGTCAATGTACCTGATGGATTAAATAATGCCACCATCAGAACTCACCTTCACCTAAAGGTAGGAACACATTAAGCTTCAAAAGAAGCTGAAAGCAGCATTCACATTTATTCTGAAAAATACCTGAAGGACACACAGTCGTCGGTCACAGCCAGTACAGGTTCATGAGGGGAAAGTCCTTCTTAACAAGTTCAATTTCCTTCTACAGCAAGCTAACACACTTAGTTGATGAAGGAAAGCCAGATGATGGAATCTTTTTGTATTTCAGTAAAGCTTTCTATGCTGTCTCTCACAGTATCCTTCTGGACAAAGTGTTCAGCACACAGCTGGATAAACATACCATGTGATGAGGGAGCAACTGGCTCACAGGTCAAACACAAAGGGTTATAATGAATGGGGTTACATCAGGCTGGTAACCAGTCACTAGCAGTATTTCAGAGGGCTACATCTTAGGCCCACTGCTCTTCAACATCTTCATAATGACCGGGACACAGGGCTCAAAGGGATACTGAATAGGTTTGCCAGATTGGAAGCTGTTGGCTCCTTCAAAGGCAGAGAGACCTTGATAAATGAGAGGGCTGGGCACCCATCAACCATATGAAGTTTAACAGGGCACCTGAGAGAGGGCAACCCTGGATGTACTGACAGACTGAGAAACAAGAGACTGGGAAGCAGTGCCATGGAAAGGGACCTGGCAGTCCTGGTTGATGGAAAGTTGAATATGAGTCAGCAGTGTGCACTGGCAGGCAGGAGGGCCAACTATGTCCTGGGATACATCAGGCACAGCATTGCCAGTCAAGGGAAGGGATTATCCTGCTTTGCTCTGTGCTGGTTCAGCCTAGAGAAGAGGAGACTAAGGGGAGAACTCATCACTGCCTACAGCTTACTCACAAGGGGAAGCAGAGAGGCAGGCAGCGATCTCTTCTCTCTGGGGACCAACGATAGGACCCCAAGGAACATCATGAAGCTGTGTCAGGGGTTTTAAATTGGATACCAGGAAAAGGTTCTTCACTCAGAGTGGTTGTGCACTGGAACAGGCTCCCTAGGGAGCACCATGCTACCAGAGATCACAAAACATTTGGACAACCCTCTCAGAGAAACAGTGTGAAGAGCCAGGAGTTGGATTTAAATGATCCTTATGGGCCTCTTCCAGCTCAGAATATTCTATGATTCTATGTTTTGGGCCTTCAACTAACTGCTTTGATTTCTGCCAATCTTGAGCATCACACTACAGCAATCCTTTCCAGTAGGAGGTGGACCCATTCAAAACAGAGAGGAAGAGCAGGCAGCAACAGAATCATCCAGCATTCCACTTTCCTCTCTTAGACATCTTAAAAACCCAGTCCACATTTATTCTGGGATACTGTTGGCATAGGCACCATCATATATACAAGGCTATGATCAAATGGAGGTGGGGGGGGAGAAGAAGTATTTTTTTTTTACAAGGCTATGATCAAATGGAGGTGGGGGAGGAGAAGAAATATATTTTTTTTTAAAAACCACACATAGAAAGTGAGAGGCTAAAAAAAGACACTAAAAAAATGTCAACTGAAGTAAGGCTTGTACAGATTTTCATTGGGATTAGCTCATCTTCAGCTATTAGTTGACCCTTCTGCATGTTCTCTGGGTGTGTGACAGGACACGCACAAAATTACTTTAACCTGTCAAGTTTAACTTTGGAAGACGTTACTGAAATGTCCCTGTTCATCAGCCCATGGCAGTCATTTACCTGGGGACCTAAAGTCTGAGAGTTACAGGTCACATTACTATTCATGAGTACTAAGATCCACGTGATATAAAGCTTGCAACCAAAGCTGCCAATGTGCATGCTGAAAAATAACCTTCTCTCCTGTTGCCAAGAGAAAAACTCTGAACAAGTGACAGATGACTGACAGGCTGGATCATGTACCATATATTTTATGCACTTTTCTTTGATGGATCAGTATGCAGTTTTCAAGTATCTGCAGGTAAAATCCTAAAGATTGTGTAAAGGGAACAGCTGAAAAATAAGAATTCTTACAAAGTAAATTCTTGATATGATACTTCAATGTATAACAAGAGCTATATAACAACTGATATGGAGTCACTCAAAGCATTGCCATTGTTTTGTTTTAAAGCATCATGAAAGTAGAACACACACACCAGTCAACTGTATGCTTCAGTTCAAAGCAGAGACTTCACCCTCGCTGCCCCAGCATGTGTGACAACAGTCAAGCTATTGGCTGTGGTAAGGTACTTCCCTCCTACCTCCTCCTCAAGGTGTTTTCTGTGAAAAATCTAGCTCACTCCCATGAGGAAGCAGTATTTTTAAAAGATACCGAAATGCATCAAAAGAATTATCCTACTAAATCCCTTTATTTCCTCGAGTTTTTAATTCCTAGCTAATTTGGGGGGTGGGAGTGAAGGTGCATACGCCTTCAAACTAGGTCCTTGGATTTGCAGAAAGCTATTTGAATGTTAAAGTATGGGCTCAGGAGGAGTAGGGAGGGTCTGGTTTTGTTGAGTTCTTACCCCACAGGAACTGCAGAGACTTGGAGAGTCAAAAGCCTCAGCTAAGGTCTATACTACACGACCTGTTTTCAAATCCAACAAAGTTCAGTGCTTACAGTTAACAGGAAGATTTTTACTAGAGAAGAGAGAAGAAAATCCATTCTGTTTTCAACCAAGGAAGCAGAAAATCCTTTTTAAGCAGAAGCTGATGTTTGAAGAGTAGTGACCACATTTTCCTGAGAGGCTAAACACTGCCTGCTGGCTATGCTCCTGATAAAGCAGCAACTCCAGCTCACTGAATTAAAAAAACAAACCATGCCAAGATACATGCTCCCACCTTGCAGTATCTGGAAAGAGGGGCAAGGTTTTCCCTGTAGCAGTAGAGGGAAGAGCAGAGAGGTGATGCTGAGCCTGGGAGAGGAGGCTCCTACCCCTGACAAGCACAGCCACTTCCATCCCTGGCAGGCAGGGCCAGGCTCACCAGGCACCCCAGCCCTACTTCAACTTGGCTGTGGCCCCACACTGGGTCACCCCACAGCTTGGCCCAGCAATGCAGCTGTGGCTGCATGCTCAGCCCCACTGCCAGCAAAGCCCATTCCTGCACTGCCAGGCACCCTCATGGCACAGCAGGGCACCTCAATCACGGCACATCGAGCAACTGTGTCACTTGTACCCTGTGTCTGAACTGATGTGAAACAGATCCACTACCATCATCCTCACCTCTCCCTGTGCTTCAGGATTTCTCAGGAGAGAGGAGTGCCTTTTCTACCTGATAAAAGAGCCATTTTATCTCAAACTCTTCCTTTAAAAATAAGGGCAATATTTTTTAATACTCTACCTTTGGTTTTCTCTTCAATTTTTATGCTTCCTCAACTTCTTTCTGTATTCCTCACAGGCTTTTCTAGGAGCTTTTCCTCCCACAATATTTTTCCCCTTATGTGCAATTGCATTTTGTACTTACTTGTGTTCATCCACCTTGGCCTCTTTTTCCCCCTTTTCTACCCATACTGTACTTATTGCTCCATGACACACATCACCTGCAGGCAGCCATTAACTCACCTCTAAACACTTTGTTTCCTTTCTGTGTTCCTTCTTTATAGTGTTTTATCCCCTTTGATTTCAACCAGCACTGCACACAATCAGACAATATTTCTCTCTTGAACTTCAGCTCTGTTACATTACTAACAGAATATCAAAATAAATCATGGTTACTACTCAGGTACCGTCATCCCCCATTCTACAGAGCATGGATGTGACATTTCCACTGTGCTCACCAAGTGTCCAGCAGCATTATGCTGGTTACCTGGGCAGGTGACTGCAGGATCAGACTTCTCCCCAGCATCACTCACAGTGCAAAGGAGACACTACATTGGCAAGTAAAAGAGTACAAGAATGCAAAGAGAAAAAAAAATATATACCAGTGAATATAAAGAACAAAATAGTAAGGCAAGAAATACAGAAAGACAACAGGCTCAGCAATATTATCATACAAGTAGAATATGTTTCCACCTTAAAGCAAAACCAATGAAAACCCCTGACAAAAAAACCAAATGAACCTACACCACCTCAACTCCATATGAAAAAGCAAAATGTAAAAACTTTTTTGTAGAAGTTAATAGTTTTAAAACTTTTTAGATTATATATTTTTTAATTTGGTCACAACACCACCAAATAGCTGTCCTGCAAAGCTACTGCAGTACTTCATGCTAAGGATGACTCTGGGTCTTTAGACATGATTCTCTGTTATGTGTTTTATACTCTGCCAGCCCTCCCCAAAACATTACCTCTGACCAGCAAGATGCTCTGGCCTCTCCAGCCAACAGCTTGGAGCACCACTACAGCTGTCAATCACCATGTCAGCTGCTATGCTGACCCAGCTGTGACATGCAACTCTCCAGCAGCCAAAAGTCAAATCCAATCAGCTCTGGCTCTCCTTTTAAATGTTGTGCAAACTATATATATATATATATATGTGTGTGTGTGTGTGTGTGTATGTGTATTTATTAATTTATTTTGAAAGAGAGTCTTTTACACCAATTCATACATTGCCTTTTTCATTATAGAACTTGATCAAATACCCAGATGCTAATCAAGCTTCCAATATGTCTAGCAGCTCATAGACTATTCTTATTATTGTTGAGGCAGGGGGAGCAATGAAAGACTGATTATTCCATTAAATCAGTTAGATTATAGGTACTCTGGGTTTGCTTCTCTCTACTTCTAAATATTTCAGGCTACCAATATTGCCAGCGTCAGCACAGTTTCACATACCAGATCACGATAATTAGCAGCACAAACTTCTGATCTCTGATGTAGGAATTCTCACCAATTAGCAAGTTAACAGTTAATTAGGTTTAATCCAAAAAGATCTCATCATCTGATGCTTGTGCAATTGTAATTCTCAATTACACTGTGGTAGTCTAGCAAGGAGCAAGGCAAGTAAGGAGCTACAAAACCAGGCAGATTGGGAATTTTGAGCATTTGGGAGGTGCTGTGAAACAACAGTCAGATGTTGACATCACAACTGATACAGCTACCACAGAATTAATTCTTGCTTTCCTCAAAGGAAAGTTCCACCACGGCTTGCATCCCAGATCTAATCTGCATTTTGTTATATTCATTTAACCAACAGCCACCTAAAGAAACAAGCCATCTAAACCAACAGCCATGTAAGACAATGCTTCACAATCAGAAGTAGACAATTATCTAGCTGGAGTTAGCACAGAATCTATAATGGCATGTTTAAGGTGCTCTGCATTTTTGCAGTGGAAGTCAGAGTAAGACTACATTAATGCAAGCAACTAACATTGTAAAAAAGCTAATTATCAGAAAAATAAGATGGAATTGGTTTTATTTATGACTTAAATAGTCATGTTTGTCGAATATTAAAAAGAACAAGGTGATTTTTTTTTTGTTTGTGAAACCTATCCTCTTTTTAAAAGAATATCAATGTCAAGATTACTATGGTGAGCAGAGAAAAGAGCCTCACCACCACTTCACATCCAAGTCATAGCAAAAGAGGCTGCCTCTAGGTATCCTTTCCTTCTCTCTCACAAGAAATAATGGGGTTTATATATTTAGCCTTTGGTACCATTTTACCAATTTGGTCACTTCATAACACAAGCAGAATTTCAGTAGTTCACATGCAAATTCTTAGAGCCACTATACTCACAATCCTTAGCACCATCTGCAAAGGATCCTCAGCTTAAAAAGGACTACATTCATCAATCTGAACTTCTGCTTGTGCTGTTGTGTTGGTAGAAAGGGTATGAGCACTCGGATTCTCAGCATCCATTTTGTCAGTGCTGTTTATCCTTAAACAAGTATAATGCACCCCAAAAAAAGTGAAAATGTTCATATTGTATGTTATGTTTAAAGAGCCTGTTTCCTAAAATAAAAGGCTAAACATCACATGATTTACAAGGTACTACAGGCATTCAGAGGCTATGTTGCTTTTTTCCAATGCCATCACAAGTAGGACAGGAGGAGAAAAATCTCTGCATGTTGTTAACCTGCCCCATGCCAGGTGCTAACCACCCATGAATGTGGTCTCCCCTCTACAACACATGACATGCATGTGAGACGAATGAATATTTCAGACTCTAGTGTGAGTACACAGAGCTTGGGATGCAATGAGAGCTGCCTGCTGTCCACTACCTAGGGGATGATACTTTAATGAGCTTCTATTACCACAGATTCATCTTCAAGTGGGGCAAGAATGGGTCTGTTTCACCACCACAATACACAGAAATGTATTATTTGTATTGAAGCAAATGCCTGGTTAGCAAATTATAAAAGCAACTTCTACTGCAAACCTTTCCAGCTCTCATCACACAAAGAATATCTTGGTGTGGATCTGAAATTACACAAATCTGTTTCCAAATATAGGAGCTAGTTCTTTAAATTAGAACTGCTGATCAACTAAAACGTTCATCTCTGGAGGTCCCACAAGGCGCACACAGTGTTATGACAGCAGCCATCATGTTCATCCAGTCAAAGTGAAAGGCAAGAGAAAATAAAACCCATAATCTTAGCTCCAAATTAACTTTGAACTTCATTTGGAGGCAAAAAAAAAAAGGCACAACTACTCCCTTAATTACAGACTTTCTTTCTTTTTAATTAACCAGAATAATTGAAGCGTGACTTCTTAAAAGCCTCTTGTCTATTATCTCCCACAGTGGAAGCTTTTTGCTATCTGCCAAACAACATTAAGTCTTGAAAAACTTCTGGCTGCATAATCTGCTGGCTAATGCAGGGTACACAGTATCTTTCTTATAAGCCTTCCTGACTTCAAAAAGCGTAATTTAAGTTCTGCTTCTTTTTCAGCTCTGATTATTCCAAATAAAATAACTAGAGATTGCAAAAGAGAACACATCCTCACTTGATCAATCCAAATTCATTGAAGCACTACTTAAAATCTGCTTTCTTTATGGTTTTTACATATCTTTTTAAAAATAAAATCAAACATTAATGGCAGAATCATTATTTAATAAAAGCCCTTTTTTAGGAACATATATTTCAGTCACAGCAACGTTTTGCATAGCCATGTTAAGTAAAATGTAATGGTTCCATCCAGTGGTCTTCCCCAGCATTGCAGAGCTAAAATCAGAAAGTAGAACAAAGACATCTTTGGAACAAACTAGTTGCAAAAACGACCTAATAGCATGGGGACGAGAAGTGACTTGCTGAACTCACACCGTAAGTGCTTAGTAGTGTAGCAGCATCATCAGATCACAATTATAAAATAGATTTCTATTTGTACAACACACATAATTAAAAACACATTTACCTGGTTACTAGTCTTTTGAAATCATAATTCAAAATAAACATTTGACTTAATTTCCCAATTCGTATAAAAATTAATACTTCCATAGTGAGAGATTACAAGTAACTCTGAATTTCAAAAATGTGTCATCTCTTGGTTTTTGTAATATTCAGCATCCAGAGGCTCCAATACAGAGCTCACTATGTTAAAAAATTCAAAAGCACAGACAAAGCAACTCTCTCCTAGGAGCTTTCAGCATTGTTTATGTCCCTCAAATGTTTCAGCTGAAAGTGTCAACTCCAGATGTATTGGTCACAGATGACTGACAGCAACTTCCGTTGCACAGATACAACTGGGAAAAAATATACCCCTTTTTTATCATGCCTCTGACCCATTGTTCCTTCTGCATTTGGGAAAAAAAAAAAAGAACAAACATGTCAATGGTGTCTATTTGGCATCTTAAATGAAAGGGAAAATATTGCTTGTATGCACATACACATACAGACATAACGGTCACAAAAAACATCAATGGGTTTTGCAAAATTGCCCCCAAATTAGAAATGCAGGAGTGGATGATCAGGTTCAGGTAGCACACTGCACATTTTTATGTCATGTTAGCAACTTTGGCCACTGCTTTCATAAATATAAGATTCTGTTAACTCTTTCTGGTGTTCTAGATAACCTTTCTCTGACAGCGACAGTTTCTGCTTCCCCTGTTTCAGGTCATTAAGATCAGTCAGATTCACAAGACAGAGATCTTGACCTTGTCAAATACAGTCATTCAAAAGACAGCTTCAGTTGGGGAAAAAGCAGAACATGAACTGTTATTTTCACATTCCCTATGTACTGGCACAGGCACAGTGTCTTTGTTATTGAATAAGCATAATGCTCCCCACCCACAACTGGTCTTTTCTATTCCAGCAACCCACATATAGTGCCATTCATCTTTTCTCTCCCTCCTCTCCTTTCCTTGTGCTATTTCACATTGAAATCCATAAGATCCATGCCCAGAATATATTATGAATATAACTTTCTTCACACTCGG